>NW_006159853.1:438714-445383 GCF_000334495.1 Tupaia belangeri chinensis | reverse complement strand
TATTGTGTTTCGATCTTCCAGACTAAATTCTGGGTTATAATTTTCAAGTACAGACTTGTCCCTACGATTAATTTGGCCATTTTCATAGTTTTTGAACTCTTATTTCTGTGTGACTACATTTTATTTTCCTGACATAGCACTCCCTTGAGAACTTCTTGGAGATCTGGTCTGGTGCTGGTAAATGCTTTCAGGCTTTGTTTATCTGAGAGTGTTCTTGTCTTTTCTTCCCATATGAAGGATAATCTTGCCTGGTACAGTATTCTCGGTTGCAATTGCTTTTTCCTTAACAATTTGAATATATATTCCCATTCTTTCCTTGATCACACTGTTTATGATGAGAGGTCTGCTGTTAGTCTGATGGGATATCCTTTGTAGGTAACTTGCTGTTCCTCTCTTACCAATCTTAGTACCTTGTCTTTGTCTGTGGTTTTGGTCAGTCTGGATATAATGTGTCTTGGAGAAGATCTTCTTGGGTTAATTCTATTTGGGGACCTTTGTATTTTTGGGGACTGAATCTTTGAGTGCCTCTCTAGGTTTGAAAGTTTTCTTGCAGGATTTCATGGAATAGATTATCAATGCCCTTATGAGTCTCTTCGCCTTCTTGGATGTCAATTATCCAGACGTTTGGATGTTTGATGGTATCTAGTACTTCTCATATATTATTTTCAATTTTTTGGGCAATTTTCTCAGTCTTTGTGGTGGATTTTTCTAGGCCAGCAATTTTCTCTTCTATGTCTGAGATTCTATTTTCTGTATGATCTAGTCTGCTTTTAATACTTTCAAGAGAGATTTTGACTTCCTCCATTATAGTCTTCATCTCTAACAGTTCCATCTGATTCTTTTGTAAAGTGTGTAATTCCTCTTTTAGATCTTGCAAGAATTTCTTTACCTCCTGGGACTCATCAGCTCATTTTTCCTTTCTCTTCTGCAATTCATTGTCTCTCTTCTCTTCCATGTCTGTTAGCTTGGCCATTATGAATGTTCTAAATTCTTTATTAGACATTTCCATGATTTCCATTGAACTGTCTGTGGATGAAGAGAAGTTATTCTTTTCCCTTGGAGGAAAGGTATTTTCTTGCTTTCCCGGATTTCTTGTGGTCCTGCAGTGATTTCTAATCATCTGATGGAAAGTGTGTTTCCACCCAAACTTGAAGCTCAATCTGAGCACCCAGGAGCGTGCAGAAAAGGAAACACAGAGAGAGAAACAACAGCAACAGAAGCAATTAAGAAACAGAGAAATAGAGAAGAAAAATATTTAAAAACTAAAAAAAAATCTTTAAAAAAAGCAAAAATTAGAGAACTGCATGGTGCTCTTGTGTGCCACAAGAAATCACTAGTTCTCAGTAGCCATGAAGAGGTCTTCTGAGACCTGCTCCACTGCCACTCCTGGGTTGGGAGGGAGTGACGGGATTATTAACAAGATAAAGGGAAAGGAGGAGTTGAAAGCCAAGAAACTGCTTTACCTTAAAGTTTTTTAAAAAAGAAAAGTTACCAAAAAAAAGAGAAGACAGAGACAGAGGTAGGGAGAGACAGAGACAGAGAGAGGAGAATTCAAAGTCTGCCTACCACGTGAGATTGTGGGCTGGGCTGAATTATCAGTGGAAAATCTTCATTTCTCCTATTCCCCTGAAATTACTAGTTCTCAGTAGCCATGTAGGGGTCTTCTCAGGTTTCTATGTGTTTGTGTATTTTTCCTGAAATTAATATCAAGTTTAATTCTATCATGGTCAGAGAAGATGCTGGATACTGTTTCTATGCCTTTTAATCTGTAAAGGCTTGATTTGCTCCCCATGATATTGTTCATCTTTGAAAAGTTTTTATGTGAAGGTATGAAAAGTGTACATATTGTGGTTTTAGGGTGGCAAGTTCTATACATGTCTGTCAAGTCCATTTGATTTAGGGCATCATTTAGTTCCTGTATCTCGGTGCTTATTGTTTGTCTAGGAGATCTGTCTAAAGGACATAATGGGTTGTTGATATCCCCAGTGATTATAGTGTTGCAACCTATCTCTCCTTTTATATGTAGCAATTTTTCCTTCATGCATTTGGGTGGTCCTGAGTTCAATGCATAGATATTTATAAGTATTATATATCTTCTTCATAAATTAGCCCTTTTACTACTATATAATGACCTTCTTTACCTCTCCTTACACTTGTTGTCTTAAGACCTATGATATCTGAAATTTGTATCATGACTCCAGCCCCTTTTTTATTTCCATTTTCACAGAATACTTTTTTTTAGCCCTTTACTTTTAGTCTATATATGTCTTTATCCATGAGATGTGTTTCTCATAGACAGCAGAGAGTTTCTGTTTTTTTTTTTATCCATTCAGCCAGTCTGTGTCTCTTGATCAGATAACTTAATCTATTAACATTCAATGCTATTATCAAAATTTCCAGACTTGTCCTTGTCATTAATTTAGTCATTTTCTTGGTTGTTTTTTGTTATCTTAGTTCTGTCTGTCTGACTTCAATTTTCCTGGTATAGCACTCTCTCTTTTTAGAACTTCTTGAAGAGCTGGCCTGGAGTTGGTAAATTCTTCCAGGTTTTGTTAATATGAGAGTATTTTTATCTTTTCTTTTCATATAAAAGATAATCTTGCCAGGTATAGTGATCTTGGTTAAAATTGTTTTTCATTTAACGCTTTCAATATATTTCCCCATTTTTTCCTTGCCTGCATTGTTTCCTACAAGAGGTATAACCTGAGGGGATAACCTTTCTAAGTAATTTGACATTTCTCTCTTGTCAATTTTAGTGTCTTGTCTTTGTCTGTGGTTTTGGACATTCTGGCTATGATATGCCTTGGAGCAGAACTTCTTGGGTTTATTCTATTTGGGATCCTTTGTATTCCTTGGGTCTGGATATGTTAATACCTCTCAAGGTTTAGAAAGTTTTCTTCCAGGATTTTATGGAATAGATTTTCAATGCCCTTACTATTTTATTCAACTTCCTGGATTCCAACTATCCAAATGTTTGGGTGCTCAATGGTATCTAGTATTTCTCATATATTGTATTCATTCTTCTTGGTTATTTTCTCAGCTTTTTTGATATCTTTTTCTAGGTCATTCATTTTGTCTTCTGCATTCAAGTTTCAATCTGTGTGATCTAATCTACTTTTAATACTTTTGAGAGAGGTTTTCATTTCCTGTGTTACAGTCTTCCTTTCTAACGATTCTGTTTTATTCTTTTGTATTTCTTTTTTTTTCAAATTATGAAAGGACTTTCTCATCTCTTGGGGCCCATTTTCTCTTGCTCTTGCATTTTCTGGAAGTAGTTGTCTCTTTTCTCTTGTATCTCATTTACTTTTGTCACTATAAATATTCTGAATTGCTTATTTGACATTTCCACAGGTTCCATAGTATTGTCTGTGAATGATGAAGAATTGATATTTTTTTCTTGGAAGAGAGATATTTTCTTGGTTTTTCATGTTTCTTGTGCTTCTGTAATGGTTTCTAGTCATCATGTGAATTATACGTTTCTTCCTTAATTCTTCAAGTTAATTCTGAATGTCCAAAAGTGAGAAGGAGGTGATCTGTGATCTCTGCTGCTCTACCTCCCTGATGCTCACCTAGCAACCTACATTGTTGTCTCTGGACATGGATAATTTAATGTCCTCCCAGTTTCTAGAGAACAAATGCACTTAAGTCTGAGCTCTTGATCTTCAGTTGAGGAAGAGAGATGAGGTCACTTCAGGAAACACTGAAGTCTGAGAATTCAGAGGTGTATTGCAGGGGATGAGCCACAGTCTCTATACAGCTCAGTGTCCCTGATTCTCAGTGCATTCAGGCCTGTCGCTGGGATGGATGTTCTAATGGCCCAGGAAACAGGAAAAGAGGGCTTTTCCAATACCCATTTAACACACGAAAGAGTTCAAAGGCATGTGGTGGAGGGAATGAGCCATGCTCTGCACTATCCCCTGTCAACCTCAAAGGGTTCACCATGCCTTAAGGCTGTCTGGAGCAGATGTCGAGATGGTACAGGGAGCAGGAAAAGACAGGCTTCTCCAAGTCCCAATTAACACACCTGAGAGTTCAAAGGCATGTGTGGCAGGGGATAAGTCATGCTCTGCAGCACCCAATCTCAGCAACAAATGGCTCACTGTACAGCAAGGCTGTTTGGGGCAGACGATCCAATGACATGAAAATCAGGGAAAGATGGGCTTCTCTAAGTCCTAATTAACATGCCTGATACTTCAAAGATGTGCTAGAGAGGGGATGAGCCATGCTCTGTAGCACTCCTCATAGCTGCAAATGTCTCACTATGCAACAATACCGGCTGGAGTTCATGAAAGAGGAAGATTTATTTTCTCATAAAAATAATTTTGCTGAGAAAAAGTTGGTATTAAAAGAAATTCATTAAGACATCATGTATTATCTCAGTGGGCTTCCACTCACAAGTGATCCCTAGACAATGAGAGTGACTTTGGAACTTTTGCTACTGCCACTCCATCACTCTGGTAGCCTGGGCTTGCTCTACCCACTGGAATACTCTGACCTGATTTTAGTAAACTTCCTCTGGTGAGCATATACTTAAGCCCTGGGATTAACTTTAGGACTTTCTCCACTCTGCTATCCACCTCTCTGGAAGTCAGAGCTGGCCCTGCCCACTGAGAGACTCCAGCCTGGTCTTGGTGAGCCTCCTGTCATGAGTGCACCCCTAGACCCTGGGAGTAACATTGGAACTTTTAGCACATTAGCCCTATAATGAACTAGGTGCAGTGCATGACTTGATCCTCTTCACCAAGTTTTATCTCTTCAGCTTGCTACCATCAAGAGCTGAAAATTTGGTAGAGGAGCCAAAGACCCGAAGATACCCATAACTTCTCTGATCTGGGAGACACAGCCCGTCAATAGGAAGACACCTGGGAACTAAGGGTGACATTTCCTCTTTCACTATTACAAAATCTATTCTAATAAGTATTAAAAAGTGAATACTGCATCAGATGAGAAAAACCAGTACAGATCTCAAAGAAATATGAGGAAACAAGGGGATAACTCTCACCCAGGGGAGTACATTAGGCCCTCACCAACAATGGAAAGGACATAGGAATACACAGAAATGTCAGAAAAAGGATTACAAATATTTATAGTGTAAAAACTCAGTGAGATGCAAGAGAAAAAGATAAGTTCCAGGAAATGAGAAAATTATTTCATGACATGAAAGATGAATTTCATAAATAGATACCTTTAAAAAGAATCAAACAGAACTTCTGAAAATGTAGAATACAATACAAGAGATTAAAGTCTCCTTAGAAAGCATTAACAGCAGATTGGATTATGCTGAAGAAAGAATTTCTGCCCTTGAAGAGAAAGTTTCCAACCTAGACTGAACCACAAAATAGAATGCAAAGACAACAACAAAAAAGAAATAAAAAATAAAATGAAGACAACATAAGGGAAATTCTAGACACCATTAAATGTCCAAATATCAGTATAATGAGGATTCCAGAAGGTGAAGAATCTCCTAAAGGTATGGAACACCTCTTTAATGAAATACTATCTGAAAAATTTCCAAGTATAGAGAAACATGGATAAATTAAGACTCAAGAAATAAAAAGGACTCCAAATAGAATTAACACAAAAATATCCTCCCCAAGTACATCATAGTGATACTGGTTAAAAATCAAAGATAAACACCAGATTCTAAAAATGCAAAGGAGAAACATCAAGTTACTTATAAAGGTTAATTCCATTAGGCTTCTCTACATCAGATGTCTCAACTGAAACAATGTAGGTAAGGAAGAAATAGAAAGATGCATTCAAAATATGAAAAGAAAACTATTTCAACCAAGAATACTGTATCGAGCAAGAATATCTTTCAAATGAGAAGAACAAATAAAAGTTTTCTCAGATAAATAAAAACTGAAAGAATTCAGCAATACTATATCAGCTCTACAGGAAGTACTGAGGAGAGTGTCATATCAGGATAACTAAAGAAAGACAAACAGAAGTAAGAGCATAAAAAACAGCTGTGAAAATAGCTAACAAACTGACAAGGATAAATCCACAAATATCGATAACAACGTTGAATGTTAATGGATTAAATTTTCCCATTAAAATACACAGAGTGGCTGAATGGATACAAAAACAGAAGTAATCTACATGCTGCTTACAGGAAACATGTCTCAAGGATAAAGACATGCATAGATTGAAAGCGAAGGGTGGGAAAAAGATATTCTGTGCAAATGGAACCAAAAAAATAAACAAAGGCTGGAACTGCAATAGTGATATCAGACAAAATAGACTTTAACACAAAAGATGTAAGAGGCAAAAAGAACATTATATATTACTAAAAGTACTTGTTCACCAAGAAGATATAAAACTTGTAAATATTGAAGCATCAAACACAAGAGCACCTAAATACATCAGAGAGACTGTTAGATCTCAAGGGAGAGATAGACTCCAAAACAATAATTGTAGGGGATTTCAACACCCCACTGTCTCCTGTGGGCAGATAGATAATCTAGACAAGAAATAAACAAAGATATATAAGAATCAAATGATATCATTTATAAAATGGACTTAACAGACTTCTACAGAGTATTTCAACCATGGCCCAGCCCTTGGACATGAGCCATTTCAGGTTTACTTTTTTATAGGGCAATCAGGGAAGAGAAAAGCAGAAGTTAAAGCCACGAGTCTTTTTTTTTCTTTTTTTTTTTTTCTTTT
>NW_006159853.1:435018-438546 GCF_000334495.1 Tupaia belangeri chinensis | reverse complement strand
TAATCCCTCCTTCTCCATTCTCCTCTTGGGATCTTGGGCATGCACACACACGCACCCCGCATGAGTTTAAGCCACCGAGCCTGGGACTCAAACCGCAGTCGACTACATGGGAGTCTAGCGACATAGCCATTACGCTAACTGCTGGTCCCCCAGGTGTCTTTTTTTAATCAACTGAAGCTGTGGAGCATCTTGTGGAGCATCTTGTCTTGTGTTTTTAAATAAGCCCCACTTGGTCTTTTCTGACTGAAACATTGTTTATTTTAAACTTCACTGGCTGTGCAGCATTGGTCTAAGTGAGAATCTGTGCTTTGGTCATCTTTGAAGGTCAGCATTGTTCAGTTCAGATTCAGCCACTCCCTACACACCAAACTACCACAAAATATACATTTTTCTCACCCCCATAAGAAGAATTTTTAAATATTGACCACATGATAGGGCACAAAACAAGCTTTTACAAATTCAACTATATAGAAATTATATCTAGCATCTTTTCCAATCATGATGAAATCAAACATGAAATCAGCTACAGAAAGAGCCCTCAAAATACACAAACACTGGTGGCAGCAGATGACATATTGGTTTTATCGCTGTACTCCCACGTAGTCGATCATGGTTTGAGTCCCGGACTCAGTGACTTAAAACAAGCCAGGCACGTGTGCGACCATGCCCAATATCCCAGGAGGAGAATGGTGCAGAAAGGATGGCAGCGTGGCCATTCCCCCTGAGTGGTGATTTCTTGCTTTTTGTCTCTCTGTCTCTCTCTGTCCTTCTGGAAAGGGCACATGCCCTACAGCAAACATCTCTCTTTAAAAAATACACAAACACATGGAAACTAAACAACATATGTCTGAATGACTTTACAACTACAGAAGAAATCAAGACTAAAGTCAAAAGGTTCATAGAAACCAATGGCAACAGACAAACAAATATTTATAACCTCTGGGACACACACACACAAAAAAAGCAGTCATAAGAGGGAAATTCATAGCAATTAGCACTCACAAGAAAAAAAATCAGAAAGGTGGCAAATTAACAGGCTAACAACACAACTCAAGAAACTGGAAAAACAAACAAAAAATCCAGGAGAAAATAAATAATAAAGACTCAAGCAGAAATAAATGAAATTGAGGATAAAAGAACTATACAAAAAATAAACTAAAGAAAAACTAGTTTTTTGAGAAGTAAACAAAATTGACATACCATTAGCTAGATTAATCAAGAAGAATAGAGATAAGGACCAGATAAATAAAGCAAGGAAACAGTCATTATTAAAATGGACATAACAGAAATATAAAATATAAATATCATCAGAGAATATTATGAGCAATTATACACCAACAAACAAGAAAACCTAGATGAGCTGGACAAATATCTGGACATGTATAACTCATCAAGATTGAACAAGGAAGAAACAGAAAGTCTGTATAGACCCATAACAAACAATGAGATTGAATCAGCAATAAATAGTCTCACAACAACAACAACAGCAAAAGATCCCAGGTCCTGATGGTTTTACTCCTGAATTCTATAAAACTTTCAAAGAACTAATCCCAGTTTTCCTCCACTATTTCTAAAGATTCAAGAGGAAAGAACACTCTCAAATTCGTTCTAGGAAGCTTTCATCACCTTTATTCCAAAACAAGACAAGGACATGACAACAAAAGAGAAGTTCAGGCCAGTATCCCTGATGAATATGGATGCGAAAATTCTCAACAAGATACTAGCAAATTGTATTTAACAACATATGGCCCTGCTCTCTCACCTAGGTCAGATAGGGTGAGATTTACATGAACTCCAATAGGTAGGGGGTTTCTGGAATGAAGCAGTTTACAGAAGCCATACCATCTACCTTCAGCTCCCCAAAAAGATGCATGGTGCTCATACCTCTCAGGGTGAAAATGAGGCAGAAGAAAGCTAGAAAATGTAAGCGGGTAAGGGTGCTGGAACATCTGCCCATGTGGTAAGACAGAAGTAAAACAATCAAGGCAGAAAATTTTCCACCCAAGGTAAGATAGGCAGGAGATTAGTGGGTGGTGTCTAGCTGAGTAAACAATATGTGTCATAGCCAAAGAGATAAATCAGTGAGTCTGGCCACATTTGATAAAGTCAATGAGATAAATCAGTGGGCCTAGCCACATTTGACATAGCCAATGAGAAATTAGTGGGCCCAACACATAAGGTAGAGCAAATGAGATGAGAAAACTTGTACCAACCCAATGATCAAACCACATGACCATTGTTAAAATTATAAATCCCTTGGGGCAAGCAGTTAGTGTAATGACTATGTCGCTGGACTCCCACGTAGTCGACCGCGGTTTGCATCCCGGACCCGGTGGCTTAAAACTCACTCCGGGCGAATGTGCGTGTGTGCCCAAGATACCGAGAGGAGAATGGAGGAGAAGGGATTGTGGCGTGGCCATCCCCCCTGGGGGGAGATTTCTCGCTTTCTGACTCTCTGTCTCTCTCTGTCTGTCCGGCGAGCGCACACGCCCTATAGTGAAAACCTCTCCAAAAGAAAAAATTATAAATCCCACAGAATGCAATGACCAAGGCTTTTTTCAGCCAGTCTTTGTCTGCTCAGGTCCACTTCTACCTCTCAGGATTGTACTTTAAAAATAATTATCATTTTTTATACATCCAATGGCCATACATCATTTAGTTTGTAAAGAAAATTAACCCTACATGAAATACACCTCGGACAAGTCCAATTGAGAATACTATGCACATCATCATCAACAAGTAATAAACCATTTCTATGTCCCACAAATATCTTATATCTCTACTTTCTCCTTAATTTCCTTTCCTACACACGTCCCCTCTACCCCCCTTCTCTCTCGCTGTCTCCAGTATCCATAACTCCCTCAGGAGTGTACTTTTACTTAATAAACTACCTTTTCCTAACACTAAAAACAAAAAATTAAACATCAAGATCAAGTAGACTTTTTTCAGAGATGCAAAGATGCTTCAACATATGAAAAACAATAAAAGTAATACATTGCATTAACAAAGGAAAAATGAAAATCATACAATCATATTAATACAGAAAATGCATTCAATAAAATACGTCATTTATGATTAAGACCTTCAACTAACTAGGCATAAAAGGGACATTCCTCAACACAATAAAAGACATAGCTAATATCCCAAACATGGCTCTTTCGACCCCTGGGCCAGGATCTTTGAGGGAGGACTGCCACCCCTCTTTCAGCCAGACTCTCTAGAATCCTCCATTTCACTGAACCACCGGCGAAGAAGGAGAAACATTTCCTTGTACACCTGAAGAGAATACTTTTTCTTGGACTATATTACTGAATACAATTGAAGAGAGACTTTGGCTGTCTCCATTCCACATCAGAAAGGAAACACACTTGCTCCTATTCGACTAAACGTTCTTGTAAAAGGTTTTTCAAAGGGAACACATCTCCCAATGGTTAGAAGTAGAAGAACCTCAGGCCTGAATAAAGCAGGAAATATGTCTCCATCAAAGGAACACAGTAACTCCCTTCCTTTTCTTGAAAAAATAGAGGA
>NW_006159853.1:434653-434939 GCF_000334495.1 Tupaia belangeri chinensis | reverse complement strand
GTTAGAAGTAACCTCAGGCCTGAATAAAGCAGGAAATATGTCTCCATCAAAGGAACACAGTAACTCCCTTCCCTTTCTTAAAAAAATAGAGGACATTACCAAAATGTCTGATATAGAGTTTAGAACGTTCATGTTGAACAAGTACTATGAACTTGAACAGAAAAGAGACAATGAACTACAGGAGATGAGAAAATCCTTCAACGATATGAAGGAAGAAATGCTAAGGAAAAATAAGATGGAACTATTAGAGGTGAAGTCTGTAATACAGGAAATCAAAAACTCTCTC
>NW_006159853.1:426994-430021 GCF_000334495.1 Tupaia belangeri chinensis | reverse complement strand
AGACATATTTTGAACATTATCTTTAAAATTCAGTATTTTGAAACTTTGAAAGTTGTTTGTAAACTGTCAAGAATTATGGAATATGAGCTAAAATTCTTTGCTATGTAAAGTAAATGTTTGTGGAAAAATGTAAAATATAAAGAAGTTGTAATGGAAAAAAAAATCCCAAACATGACAAACCCATGGCTAGCATCATACTGAATGGGGAAAAGTTGAAAGCTTTTTCACTAAAGACTGGAACAAGATAAAGCTTTCCACTTTCTCCACTCCTTTTTAACATAGTACTGGAATTTCTAGCCAATGTAATCAGACAAGAGAGTCAAATAAAAAGCATCCAAATAGAAAAGAAGTGAAATTATCTCTATTGGCAGATGATATGATGCTACACATAGAAAATCCAAAATCCATAGAAAAAGACTCCTGAAATGATAAATCAGTATAGTACACTGGCAGGATACAAAATCAACATACAAAAATCTATAGCATATTTACACACCAACAATGGACAAACTGAGACAGAATTGAATAAAGCAATCTCATTTACAATAACCACAAAACCAATAAGGTATCTAGGAATAAACCTTACCCAAAACGTCAAAGATTTCTACAAGCAAAACTATGAAACACTTGAAAAAGAAATAGAAATGATACAAAATACTGGAAAAACATCCCATGTTCCTAGATTTAAATATAACGAAGATGCCAATCCTATCCACATTAATCTACAAATTCAATGCAATTGAAACTACCAGAGATATTCCTCACAGAAATAGGAAAAACAATCATAAAATTTGTCTGGAATAATAAAAGGACCGCTATCAACAAAGCAATACTTTGCAAGGGGAATAAAGTAGGAGGTATCTCACATCCTGACCTCAAAACATATTACAAAATTGTGATACCTAAGATAGCATTGGCACAAAAACAGACAGGAGGACCAATGGAACAGAATTGAGAACTCCCAAATAAACCCTTAACTTACAGCCAACTGATCCTTGACAAAGGGCACAATATAATCCAATGGGGGAAAAAAATCTTCAGCAAATTGTGCTGGGAGAACTGGATATCCACCTGCAGAAAAATGAAATTGGACCCTTATTTCTCACCACTAATAAAAATCAACTCAAAATGGAATGAGGATCAGGGACCAGCAGTTAGAGTAATGGCTATGTCGCTGGACTCCCACGTAGTCAACCGCGGTTCGAGTCCGGACCTGGTGGCTTAAACTCACGCCGGGCGCGTGTGCATGCGTGCCCAAGATCCCGAGAGGAGAATGGAGGAGAGGGGATTGCGGCGTGGCCATCCCCCCTGGGGGGTGATTTCCTGCTTTCTATCTCTCTGTCTCTCTCTGTCTGTCTAGTGAGCGCACGCGCCCTATAGCAAAAACCTCTCAAAAAAAAAAATGGAATGAGGATCTACAAATAAAACCTCAAGCTATAAAAGAATTGCTGGAAAACACGTGGAAAACTCTTGAAGACCTTGGAATAGGCAGACTTTTTAAAGAAGACCTGCAAAGCACAGGCAATAGTTCTAAAAATAGACAAATGGAATTATATTAGGCTGAGGAGCTTCTACACAACAAAAGAGAAAATAATTAGAGTGAGAAGTCAACCTTCAGAGTAGGAGAATATATTTGCAAACTATACTTCCAGTAAGGGACTGATAACCAGGGAACTCAAGCAGCTTACCCACAAAAAAAGTTTTTCAATACAATTAAAAGATGGGAAAATGAGCTGAACAAAAAACTCTGCAAAGACCTATGAATGGCCAAAAGACTTAAGAAAACATGATTAACATATCTTATCATTAGAGAAATATGAATCAAAACCACAATGAGATATCACTTAATTCCAGTCATTATGGCTAAAATGAAAAACATAAATATTGGTATGTGTTGATAAGGCTATGGTGAAAAGGGAATTCTCCTACACTGTTTGTGGGAATACAAATTAGTGTAACCACTATAGAAAACAAAACAGAGATTCCTCAGAAACCTACAAATAGAACTACCATAAGACCCCTTAATTCCACTCTTAAGTTTTTACCTTAAAGATTAAAAAAAACCCTCAGACAGAAAAGCACTTGCACATCTATGTTTATTGCAGCATAGTTTATAATTTCTAGGACATGAAATCAACCCAACTGCAGGAAATGAGAAAAACCATTCCACGACTTGAAGGATAGACTACAAAAAAAAAGAATCAAGTAGACCTTCTACAGATGAAGTCTGTAATACAAGAAATCAAAATTTCCCTTGACAATATTAATAGCAAATTAGACCATGGAAAAGATAAGATCTCTGATCTGTACGACAAAGAGTCTGACTTAGAAAAAGCCTCCAAAAAGAATGAAAAATAACGGCAACCAAAAAATGAGAATAGCATACAGGAAATATTAGATACAATTAAATGCCTAGATATCTGAATAATTGGTATTTCAGAAGGTGAAGAATATGATAAGGGCAAAGAAAGCTATTCCTTGAAGGCTGAAGCACCTCTGACTCAGACCCCTGAGTGCTCTATTTCTCAATAAACTTTATTTTTTCTATTGAGATAGTGCCTCCTGAGTCTTACTTTGAACCCTAACATTTGGTTTCAAAACCCAGGAGATTCACTGGAGGCAGTCATCTCAAACAGGACACATACCCTTGCTGGAAACCTCTGTTGCATGCCGCAGTGGACATCTCATTCCAGTGAGTTATGAGAATTTAGGCCTCACAACTTGAAAGTGTCTGGAGACTGGGTCTCCTTACAGGGAAAAATACTAGCTCAAGATCAACACCTTCCTCCACCAGTTGGGACCATATTCCTTCCTAACACTCTTGAACTGGGGGATGCTCCTTTTCAAGTGCTGTCCACTGCTGTTGGAGATAATTTTTGGATTAAGGGATGCTCTATTAAATTCCTCCAGGTCTCTTGTCCTCTCACTTCTCCCACCATGGTAAACACCTAATCACATACTCCAAAGGTTACCCCTTCCTGCGCAGCCGCACGTGGGGCGACCGGAGGCTCCCGCCCCTGCACAGCC
>NW_006159853.1:410863-425889 GCF_000334495.1 Tupaia belangeri chinensis | reverse complement strand
TGTATAGTATTCTCAACTGGACTGGTCTGGGAAGTATTTCATGATGGGTGAAGTCTTTTAACAAGCAAAATGAGAAATGGTGATTGACTGTTTTAAAAAATTATAATAATAATAATAATTATTGGGAAATGCATGGAAAAGACATTGAATGATAAAGCGGGGAGATTGATGTCTCTGTATTGACTGACATGCATGGCATTTCCTTTTGAAATAGCAATGGAAGTCAATGTAAAGTTATTTGTAATCCAATGTAATATAAAGAAGATTATAATGATAATAATAATAAAAAAGGTTACCCCTTTAGCTTGTTTTTTGACAAAACCTCTATATGTCACATGTTGTATCCAGGAGGTAAAATCAAGCCTTGCTATACGATCTTTTTTTTATAAGTCTGGCAGTAATCCCCCCAAAAATTGACACTTCTGATTTCTAAATTCGTTACCATCTTCACAATTTCCTCCAATATAATGGCAAGGATCTGAGGTTCCTTTTCTCCAGGCCTTTTTCTTTCTCTGCACCCACCTCTCTCTCTGCCAATCCTGGACCACTTTTTAAATCCTTTACAATCCCATTTCTGTCCTTAACAGAGGATTTTTATCACTTTGACCTTTCTTTCTTCCTTTTTTTTTAATATCTAGTCATTGGGATAAACAATTTTCCCAGCATCATTTATTTGTGTTCTTAACTCATTGATCTGCAGTATCATTTCTGTCATAAATCAAGTTTGCATATATATGTGATCTGTTTCTCAGATCTCTCAGGTATTTTATTTTTAATTTAATTTTCTTGTATACAGTCAATCATATTATTTAGTTTACAAAGTGAATATTTTAACATGTGAACATTTCTCCCTAGTCCAGTTGACTAAACTATATCTTTAACAGAAATTGGCAACCAAATATATTCATGCCTTAAGTATAAACTGTAAAGGGAATGCTAACTTAAGCATGGGCTGCTCCCGTGTCCTCTCAGAGATCTAAGGCTAACGTTCAGAGCCTACGCAATGGGCCCTGACCCTGTGTATGTCATCTGCTTGTGGGACCATCATTGCATCCCTTTTCACACTATGGGAGTTCTATTCCCCTTGGTCTTTCTGTTTCCAGGTTTAACTCATAATGGCACACATGGGATTCAGTATTCACAGAACATCCTAATGTAGCAAGAACCCAAGATGAATTGGTTTTTTTTTCTTTTTTAATGGCTGAATAGTATTCCACAGAGTATATGTGCCATAGTTTTTTGATGCATTCATCTGTTCGTGGGCATTTGGGTTGGTTCCAAGTCTTTGGCAATTGTGAATAGTGGAACAATAAATGCTGATGTGCAAGCACTTTTCCGATTAAGTATTCTTCTGTCCTTCGGGTAGATACCAAGGAGTGGGATTGCTGGATCATATGGTAGTTCTATTTGTAGATTTTTGAGGAAACTCCAAATTGTTCTCCACAGTGGCTGGACCAATTTACATTCCCACCAGCAGTGTAAGAGAGTTCCCCTTTCACCACACCCCTGCCAGGACTTAACATTTTTTTTCTTAATCTTAGTCATTCTGACTGGGGTTAGGTCATTGTTGTTTTGATCTGCATTTCCCTTACAATGAGGGATGTTGAGCATTTTTTCATATGCCTTTCGGTTTGATCTAGTTATTAATCTATTTTCATCTGTTTGTGTACAAGTTCAATGCAGGCTCATGAGTATAGCTTAGGATCGCTTAACCTTTCTAACCACGCATCCCCTCCCTATGTCCCTTCCACCTACCTCTTCCTCCTCTGATGTCTCTTTGCCATTTCCTGTGACTAAAATCTGCCAGCTGGTGTCCTTCCCTTCCTTCTGCCCCAACAAGAGTTTGAGCTTAATACATCCCCTTACCCATCAATCTTCTACCACCCCCACACCTTTCTTACCACTCCATAAAGTTGCAGGAGCTGAAGGTATTACCCAAGTCCATGCCTTGATCAATGTCTGATCTCTCAAATGGATACTAAACTCAGCAGTTTACTTTTTTTTTTTTTTTTGAGATTTTTGCTATAGGGCGCGTGCGCTCGCCAGACAGACAGAGAGAGACAGAGAGAGAGAAAGCGAGAAGTCACCCCCCAGGGGGGATGGCCACGCTGCAATCCCTTCTCCTTCATTCTCCTCTCGGGATCTTGGGCACACACGCACACGCACCTGGCGTGAGTTTTAGGCCACCAGGTCCAGGACGCGAACTGCGGTCGACTATGTGGGAGTCCAGCGACCCAGCCATTACGCTAACTGCTGGTCCCAAGCAGTTTATTTTTCAACCCAACTAAATTTACTAAAAAATTTGAATACCTCACTCTGTCTCATGGTCTGTCCTGTCTCATGATCTATACATTGACATCATTTTCTCTGCTTGTATTAATCCCATAGAGAGGTTACATTTGGCCTAAAACAAGGAAGTACAAAGATGATCTTTATCTGAAGCAGCCTAATGCTTATCCTTCTGGCTCTATAGCTGTCTTCAACCAAGATCATCATTAGGTTTATCAGCATGGGTCTGAAGATTGTAGGCGGTGAGACTACATGCTCTCTTGCCTTAATGAAGGGATGAAATGGGTCATGCTACACTCATCAATTATAATAAGATAAAATAAATTTACCCAGAGTCCAGATAAAAACTCTTCTCTTCTTCTCTAGGCCCTTTGCCTCTTTATTAACTTAGATCCAGACTCAGAGAGGGATGAACTATTCTTGAAATGCATTTCATTTCCCACTCAGCCCCTGATATTTGGCATAAGATACAAAAATTAGAAAAGGGCCCTCAGACCCCACAATCTGAACTCACAGATCTGACCTTCAAGGTATTTTAATAACTGGGATGAAAACAAGTGAATAGAGAAAAGGGAATGAGACTATTAACAAAAGGAAGCCTTCCAAATGGCAGCCTCTGCAATTGAAGGAGTATTTCAGGCTCAAAGGGGACTTAACCAAGGCCCCCCATTCAACACAACAAGGACCCTTGACCTCTTCTAGACCTTAGACTAGGAGGCCCTGACATTGAATCTGGCACCACTAAATTGGCTGAGGCTTTGGTAACTCTCTCCATCACTGGTAAGTTCATTGATTTCTAAATTAATGCCACATCCACTTATTCCTGCTCTCCCTGATTTTTGGGTCCCTTGTCCCCTTCATCTGTTTACATCATAGGAATCAAAGAAAGGTCACCACCTACCTTAGAGATTTCAAGTTTATTTTGTGCTCTGGGAGATCAAGTCTGCACTCATTCCTTTTTAGTAATTTCCAATTGCTTATTGTTTGCATATATGTGTGTGTGTGTATCTGTACTTGCAGTTTGTTGTATATTATGTGGTAAAAGTTCTTAAGGAATTCTGTTCAATTTGGCTTATGAGTAAATAAGAGCATTCATAAATTAATCTAAAAGCTTTTCAAGTTCATATGACAACTCTTTAACAAATAAGCTAGCTTCAAATATGTTAAAAAGGAAAAATTTAATAGATGAAGACCTTCACAATTTCCAACATATATTTTTGTTCAGGTTTTTATTTGTCAAACAGTATCAATTGTTTTAATACTGTTGATTTAATAAAACAGCTGACATTTATGTGTTATATGGTATATGTGTTATATTAAATATCTAATATGCCATTAAAATAATAGGGAGATGGGACCAGTGGATAGTGTAATGATTATGTCACTGGACTTCCATGTAGTCAACTGCAGTTGAAGTACAAGACCGGGTGATTTAAAACTCACACTGGGCATGTGTGTGTTCATGTCAAAAATCCTGAGAGAAGATTGAAGGAAAAGAAATTGCGGCATGGCCATGCCCCTTGGGGGAGAGGCGATTTCTTGCTTTCTGTCTCTCTGTCTCTCTTTATCTCTTTGGTGAATGCACACATCCTATAACAACAACAACAACAAAAAACTCTCAAAAATAAACAACAAGGAGATAGATAAATAACTAGTTTTTCTAGTACCTTGGTTTTCACTAGTAGTCAAGATATAGTAGATGAAAAATTCAGTGATTGTAAATGGGATAGTTCAGACAACTTAAGGTCTTAAAGTTGAGTTTTATTGCAGAATAACTTCTGTGATTATATCCAGATTCTTGATGTTTCAGATAAAGAACTTAATAAAACATGCCAATAGTGAAAGGAAAAGGTAGATTATTAAGTAAAAATGAAACTACACTTTTAAGAGGTAGGGACAGGGGTGAGCAGACAAAGAAAGAGTAGCTCAAAATGCCCTGACAGTTGCATTTTGCAAGATTTATCATTTTTTTCTCATTGGTTAAGTCAAATGTGGTTTAGTAATCTAGAGTCCCCCACTAATCTCTTGCTTATATTATCTTGGGTGAGAAATTTTTTACCCTGATTGGGTTTTTCTATCTAGCCATATGGGCAGATGCTCCAGCCCCCCCTTACCCACTTTCATTTGCTAGTTTTTCCTGCCTGATTTTCCCCTTGAGAGGCATGATCCCTTTAAATATTTTTGGGGTATTGAAGGTGGATGGCCCATCTTCTGTAAATGCTTCATGCTGGAAAGGGACATTGTCCCTACCTATTGGGAGTCATGAAACTCTCACCCTATCTGATCTAGGTAGGAAAGTAGGGCCAGGTGCAGGTCATTGATATAGTCCCAGGTGTATCACTGGAAGTTAGGGTTATCGCTGATGCTGGATGACCTGCAGTAGGATTCAGCAGAGGTCCAAAGGGGTTTTACCCCTGTTGTACAGTCACTTGTAATTTTACATCTTCTAAGCAAGAGGAAATAAACTTCTTTAGGAGATCTAAGAGACAAGACCAGAAAAGGAGGATGATAATTCATATCGACAGGGGCTCTAAAAGGGGCAACATCCAAAGGAACCAGTTCTAGATTATTAACTAGACTCCCCATGAATCTGACAATTGTTTGATTTGTGAAGTCATATGATTACAGAAAGACTAGTATAAGGCACCTAGTGGTCATCCTTGGGTTGTATAGTGAGTTCTTCTAACACGGACGCATGTCTGGAATCTAAAAGGAATAGTCACTATCATAGGTCCCAAACTGAGGCTCTCAGTGAGGCCTCCATGGCTAAGTTCTGTTGGAAAGATCTGAGAAGGTTAACTTCCCTTCCCATCAGGATGTTCTTAGTTAGTCCATTCAGTTATTTTTAAATCTTACAAGTCCTATGTATTTATTAACCAGAAAGGTTGGCCTCCCCTATATTTAGCATGAGGAGTCATTGTGCTAGTGGCCCACAGCAGAATAGGAATAGGGAAAGTTGTGTATTGCACTGAGGATAAGAATAAACAAAGCCAGCAGTCCTTAGTCAAATTTAAGTTGGAGACCTTAGGTCTTGAGAAATTCTGTGTTTCCCAGTTAGCTTAAGTACTGGAATTATAGGAGAATTTCAGGAGAACTATAAAGGCTTTAGTAGCCCAAATTTTAAAATACCTTTACAATGGGTTCAAGTTCATTTCTAGCTTCTAACCTTATAGGATACTGTTTATGATGAGAAAATTTAGAGAGGTCCTTAAGCTGCATTTTTATAAGAGATGCTGTTATATCCCCTCCTGGTCATCCAGAGCACCAGGTCATGGGATCAACTTTATCTATCATCTATGTGGTTTAGTACAACATCTCCATCTGGACTGACCATAATCTTTGGAGGTTCCCAGTTTAGTCAGTATATCTCTTCCCATAAGGGGGCTGGGCAGCTGAAAACTATCAAAAATTCTTATGAAAATACTTGGTTCTCAAATTGGTATAACAAGGGAGGGGTAAAATAATTTACAGTATTTTTTCCCTCCATTCCTATACCTGTCATAGTTTGCACAAAGGGCCTTCCCAAAAAAGTAGAACAGAGTAAGTAGCCATTGGATCTAGAAAAATAAAATTGGTTTACCCATGACATCCAGAGTTACTGAGGGTTCCTCAGTGGTTATGATGACTTCTCTGGACAGGGCCATAAAGAATCTCCCCAGTGGTTTCCTTGGTCATTGATTTTTTTCTTTCTCTTGGTTCATAAGGGCCTTGGCTGACCAATCCCCCCTTCATCAGATTGGACTGTCAACCCTCCAATGCCAAAGATCATTTCCCATATCACAGCATTGATGACAGGCACCAGGGCCAAGGAGGTGGCTTAGTGCAGTCTCTTGCCCAATATCCAGTCTTCTTGCACTTGAAGCAGGAATCTGCAGGTTCTTCTCTCTGTTTTTTGGGTAAACTCTTGAACAATCTATGGGTATCAAGGGCTTTGCCAGTTGGGACAGCCACCAGCCTGACTTGCCATTTTTCTTTGTACTGTTCTCTTTTTAACCTCCCTGAGGTCCCATTTATTAAATGTCATGAAGACAGTGACAAGTAATAGAGACTGATTGTTTTGGAGTCTCATTTGTAGCTTTTGGAGTTTTTGCCTGATTACTGGGCAGATTGGATAGTAAAGTATTATCCTAAAAGAGCTCTTCCCTCTAAAGAAATAGGGTTGCGCTTAGTATATTTTTAAAATCTTTCTAACCTGTCATAGAAGACAGTTGAGTTTCTATATTTTTCCTGTACAATTGTTCTTAGTTTGTCATAATTTACTGGCTTTTGTATCCCATGTGTCATTCCTGCCAAGAAAGCCTCTACAAACTTAGTTCTTGGTTCATCCCCATTGTGGTGTTATAATCCCATTCAGGGTTAAGTTGTAGGGACAGTCTCTTCTCCTGGAAAATTTCCTTGTGGGATTATACCAAACACAAGCGTCTGTTTTTCCCCATGTTGCATCTAAAATTTGTTCTTTCTCAACAAAGGTACAACAGATACCCAGAGTGAACTACACATCCCTCCAAGAGGTATCTAAAGCCAAGGTCAAAGTCTGGAACCTGTCAGTAAATTTATCAGGTGCCTCAGAATATTTGCCCAACTTTTCTCTGCATTGTTGAATATCAGCAATGGCAAAAGGGACAGGGATTCTGATTCAATCCTCTTGTCTTTCTATTTCTCTGAGGGGGAAAAGGGTCCCACTTTGAGTATGTGATGGACTGAACTGTTTATTATCTTTTCCTTTTGTTCCCTTTGGGATTGACCTAACTGTGCTTGGTATAAAAGGTGAGAAGTTGTGTGGAGGGAGAGTATGTTCTCTTAGGAGTCCCATCAGAATCAGGCAGTGAGTCTTGAGGGATCAAGTGAATATCTCCCATGCTTCATATAAGGAAAAGAAATAAATTATTTAAAAGGAAGAAATAAGCAAACTATGGTCGGATATAAGTAAATTGGGGTCAGAGCCTTGCCTGGGGCATTCCCCTAGGGAGTGGATAAACCCCAGGGAACAAGCTAAGGATCCCTATTGGAACTCCACACTGTAGCTAACATCACACCCAAGGCATCCCTTGTAGGTGGATGAATCTCCGGGACAGTGGCCTGGGAATCCCCAGCTTGTCATACCTTATCTCTTTGTTTGGTCCCCAGGAACATTTGCTTGGCTGAACATCTTCAGACAGACTGAGTCAGATGTTGAATGTCCTTAGCCTTTTTGGTGCACCCTGGGATCCTCAGGTGAATACCTCTTGAACATACTGAGGTGTCCCTCAGAAGTGGATGAAGCTCTGGAACAGCAGCCTGAGTGTCTCCAGCTTGCCATGTCCTTTATAGTCTCCAGGACCATTTCTTTGGCTGAACATTTTCAACTGGCCTGAGCAACTCCAGGATCCTTGTAGTCCTTATGAGAGCTATAATCTATTCTTCCTCTAGTTCTGCCTTGGAAAAGGAGCACAAAAAAGTGGGTATGGGAATAAAGTAACATATAGTGAGGCCCAAACAAGGCTTTGAAGAGGAAGTGAAACTTTTTATTTCTCCCTGAGAGATAGTCATTTAATATGAGCCTCTCCTTTGAGACTCCCATTTGTTTCCTAAATAAAAGCAAGACAGGGTGTGTGAAGGACTGAAGGTGAGTTATCACCTGGAAAAAGCCAGAAAACAGCAGAGAAAATGGCTAAGTGAAGCCCTGGAGAAGAGACCAAGAGAGAGAAGTCTGGCAGGAGATTGTCTTCGTGTTGAAGGCTTAGTTCTCATTGCAGTGTATCAGGCATGCCCCTTAAGAGATTTGAAAAATTGTCTACAACCAGTAGTAAAAGGACTGAGAGAAACAGTTTGGCGATAAGAGCTGTAGGGAATAATCCAAGAGACCAAAAGTGAGGCAACAGGCATTTTTCCCTCAACAGGATTGCTGTGGCCTTCAAAAGAGCATACAATACCTGTCTCAGGATAGCACTGAGGGCCGAGTCTTGGATGACAAGGTGGATTCTCCCTTGGATTAAGAAAGACTCCAGCAAGCAAGAAAATCCTATAGTCTTAAATTGGATGCTGAGGCCAGCTCAGCATGAACACATTTCTCTGAGTGGGGAAGGCTGTGGATTAGAAATAGACACAATAACAAAACACACAAAGACACACAAATATAGAAAAGCGAGGATAGGGTGGGCACAGTTTCTCTGATAGAGAAGTTGCGACCATAACCAGCCTCAGGTTTATTCTTTTAAAGGACAGAGAATGGGGGAAGGGGAAAATGGGATGTAAAAGGAATAGGGAAGAAGAAAGTGGGATGCAAAGAGAATAAGGGAGGTGAAATTGGGATGCAAAGCCAGTTGCTTTTTTGAATGTAAATCGACTGAAGATGTTAAAATGACTGGCACCATATAATTTCTCAGATCCTTTTGGGAGAACAATCTGATAAAAGCTTGTGACTTCCTTTAGCATGATACTGGGCAGTATCCAGGTATTGAGTTTCAACAAGAGCAGGAAGACAGCCATTGACAACAGGCAGGTATTGCTTTCGTATGTAGATGCTTCTCAATAGCCCTGCTAGAGTAGCTTACAGAAGCACATATGTGCATGTGTCTATAGGCCACATGTTTTAATCACATGTTTTCAGATTGGCTGCTCTCCACAATTGGATATATTAATAAACATGCTACTTCCAGGAATGTTACCAGAACTGAAATCAGGTTCACTAGCCCAAGTGCTATAAAACCAAACCATAGGCACATGGTGTGATGAAGGAAAGTACAGCTTTATTGCAAAGTGCAGAGCAAGGAGAGTGGGCAACTCATGCTGGAAAGACCAGGTCTCCCTGAGATGTTCCCCACATGTGTTTTTAAGGGCAAAATTAGGGCCAGAGGTCCCAGGTGCATGATCAGTTCGGTGATTGGTTCAAGAAGACATGATCCTCTCATGGGAAT
Source organism: Tupaia belangeri chinensis (assembly GCF_000334495.1). NCBI lineage: Eukaryota > Metazoa > Chordata > Mammalia > Scandentia > Tupaiidae > Tupaia > Tupaia belangeri. Next base: position 416,704 of record NW_006159853.1, on the reverse strand, counting down.
TCTTGATTGGTGAGGCCTTAGATAACCAAATTTCTGTTCAGGTTTCTGGAGCCATTCAGCCTGGGGTCTTTTGAGCTCACAGACAGTAGTTTTCATTCTACAAAACAGTTTACATATTGAAATGAAAATCTTGTCTTTTCTTTGACTATTTTAGAGATCAAATGGCCCTTATCTGTGGTCAGTGTTGTTTCATTATCATAACCAAAGTCTGAAGACTTACCCCAGAGTTGAAGACTTACCCCTTACTCTGGGGCAAATCCATTACAATGTAAATGGATCTTACATTTGAAGCACCTGAGAAAATAGATTAGGAGGTCCCTGCTGGATTTCAGTCCCCCTGATCTTTTTATTAATTTTTTGAGAGGTTTTTGCTATAGGGCACATGCGCCCGCCAGACAGACAGAGAGAGACATAGAGACAAAAAGCGAGAAATCACCCCCTGGGGGGATGGTCACGCCGCAATCCCTTCTCCTCCATTCTCCTCTCGGGATCCTGGGCACGCATGCACACGCGCCCGGCGTGAGTTTTAAGCCACCAGATCCGGGACACGAACCGCAGTCGACTACGTGGGAGTCCAGCGACATAGCCATTATGCTAACTGCTGGTTCCCAGTCCCCTTGATCTTTGAAAAAAAACCTCTCAGTCCTGAAGGAAAATGGGTGATGACAAATCTTTCTGCTGCTTTTTTTTTTTTTTTTTTGGGGGGGGAGAGGTATTTACTACAGGGCACCTGTGCTCTCCAGAGAGACAGAGAGACAGAGAGACAGAAAGTGAGAAATCCTCCCCCCTGCCCCGGGGTGGGGGGATGACTACGCCTCAATCCCTTCTCCTCCATTCTCCTCTTGGGATCTTGGGCACGCATGCACACAGGGCTGCCTGGCATGAGTTTTAAGCCACCGGATCCAGGACTTGAACTGCAGTTAACTACATGGGAGTTCAGCAACATAGCCATTACACTAACTGCTGGTCCCAAATCTGGTTGCTTCTTACCGAATGGGGAAGTAGTTTTAGAGGTCAGAATTGAAGGAAAATGCATGTATTCATTTCAAAATACTCAAAATATTGTGTTGAGTTTTTCAATACTATTATGACAGCACCAGCTTCCACTGTTATGTTGAAAGAATAAAAATGCACTCAAACTACATTCTGTGATAATTAACTGCTTGCTGTTTTTGCTTCTGTACAAAAGCTTGCACCACTGCTTTAGAAAACAGCCCTGAGCTATGCAGACTGCTAGGGCTTGCCTCACTCCCTCGTATCAGCTCAGCTGTGTGCAGAAAGTCAGGTCTCTGTAAATTGTGTTACCCCCGGCCCTGAAAAGTCAGACATCTGCTAAACACCCCTGAAGGCCGCTTGTATAGATAAGAAGCCAGCACCGGACCACCGGACCAGTATCCCACTTCCTCATTCCTCACTCCCCCCTTCACCCCTCAAACCTGTGCCTATATAATCTGCATGTTTCTTTTGTTCGGGGCTCCACTTCCCTCTGAGTCTGTTGTGACCAGGAGTGGAGTCCTAGCGCGCTAGCAATAAAGCCCTCTTAAGAACTGACTCTTGTGGTTGATTGGGGTTGCCGTGACTCTCCTTGGACTGAAGGGTCACCGGCTATTTGAGTCGGGGGTCTTTCAATGTTCCCAAATCTGAAAGCACATTTAATTATGATATACAACAAGGAGATAATAAGATTGTTAGTGAGGACAGAAGTCTGAATGTTTTTTCCCATTTTTCAAAATCCTTTCTAGGGACCAGCAGTTAGCGTAATGGCTATGTCGCTGAACTCCCACGTAGTCGACCGTGGTTCGAGTCCTGGACCCGGTGGCTTAAACTCATGCCAGGTGTGTGTGCGTGCGTGCCCAAGATCCCGAGAGGAGAATGGAGGAGAAGTAATTGCGGCATGGCCATCTACCCTGGGGGGTGATTTCTTGCTTTCTGTCTCTCTGTCTCTCTCTGTCTCTCTCTATCTGGTGAGCGTACGCACCCTATAGCAAAAACCTCTTCAAAAAATGAAAAGAAAAAAAAATGCTTTCTAGAGGGCATGGAAGGAGTCATACCCACAAACAATAACGGGCCATTTTAACACTTTGGTAACAGAATTCTTCCTACATCCTTTTCCTGGCATAGTATCTTCATGTATATATATACATATATATATATATATATACACACACAAAGTTATTACACTAGTTACTGTGGTGATTTGGGGAGTCTATTTATCCTCAGAGTGTAAAATTTCAAGAAAAGCAGTTTTAACTTGAATGATTCAAAATTAAAAGAAAGTTAAGAAAAATTTGCTTAAGAGTTAAAGCCAGAAAAAAGGTTAGGATTCTGTCCAAACAGTAGGTAGATACTAAAAACTTGAAAAACAAACATGTACAGAGCTAAAATCTAGTAACAAGTGCACTATAGTTTTCTTGAGAAACATATTTCCCTCTTTCTATTCCCCCTTTTACCAAAGAAAAGCAGAGTAAAACTAACTTATTTACAAAAAATAAGTTTAGTCTTAATTTGGTCTCTTATTTGCTCAAATTCAAATAAGAATACTAATCGATTTAGTTGGCTTTGCTGGAACCTTTTATAAGGAACTTCAGATTAGACTCTTTTAAAAAGACCCCTGTCACAGGATGGGAGAGTGTTGAGCTGCATTGTGAAGTCCTTGGTTCTTTGGGTCCAGATCACTAAAATTAGAGACCTGTCCATAGGCACAAAATAAAGTCACAACCACAATAAAAGTAGGTAGGAAAGAGAATTTAATAGGAAAGAAAGATTTTAGAAAAGAAGTACACCCAAAAGACCTTTGGGCAGGCAGGTTGCTAGGTAGCAACTACTTCGTTTGGAACTGGTTAGATGTTATTTTTATTACCAGAGATGATAATGAATATTTAACAGTAGGAAGTCTGTCATACTATCTGTACCCTTTATTTGAATTCATGGACTTTTTCCTGCACTTGTGCATCTCTCTCACAGGTGAAGAATCTGAGGAATTTGATTACCTAACTCTGCACGCCCACTGTGACCTATGATGCCCAATTAGTATAGGCTGCCCAATTAGTTTATTGCCCCAGTGGGAATCGGGATGTTGACCAAAATGTCTGGTTGGATCTTTTTGTATTTATGAGGAATAAGAGAGAATTTTACAATCATCCTTATGTGTCTTCCTCAGGTGCCAAGGAAAAAAAAAAAAAAAGGTATTTGCCTTGCCTTCCCAGGACCAGGAGTTGAGTGGAAAGAAGGCATCTCATGGAGGGTCTGGTTGCAACTCCTGATAAATTGTGATTGATGTGACATGTGTCCTTCTGCTAGACTCTTAGGGCTGCCCCCTCATTACAAGCTAACTGCCTACCACACTCCCAAGGCTACTAAGCCAAGTCAGGAATCCATAATCTTACTGTGCCTTTAAGCACCTATACTTGGGAAGTTTGGGGGCCTGTCAGGAAGTGGCATTCTTTACTTCTCTGCCAGGCAGAACTGCTTGCAGTACCAGGCAATCTTTCTAAGAGCTTCTATTGGTTTTGTTGAAATCAACCTTAGTTCCTTAGCTTTCTGGTCATATCTTCATATGACATTTCAGTCGAAGCCTTGGCAATAACCAGTGTTTTCAATTTCTGATGCAAGGCAACAAGTACTATTGAACTTATGCAAACAACCATACTGTCACAAAATAAGAATGCTCACCAATATTTTCCAGTTCCAGGCGTTCAGAAAGAGATAAAAGTTTATGTTTCAATTTCAAAAAAAAAAATTAATTAACAAATTGCTGAGCCTATCAACAGCTCAAAAGAAGACAAAAATCCTTAAATCTGGAAAACAAAGCATAGAAGAAAATCAGTAATGTTTTAGTCAAAAGTCAAAAATTCTATTTCAGCAGTTCAGTCTCCTGTAATTAATCTCTCTTTTGTTGAGTTTGCATTGTTACTATGGTCCAATCTTCCCATTTAAATCCTGGAAGTTCAGAGATATAATCTAAAAATTATCAAAACCTATATTTAAGAGTACTTATCAGGGGCCAGCAGGTGATGTGGTGGCTAAGGCATTTGACTCTCACATGGCCAACTATGGTTCAAGTCCCAAACCTGGTGGCCTGCTTCCTCACTATCCCCCTCTGTCTCTGCTCAAATCCAATAGCAATAATAATGATAAATAAAACTACATAAATGTTTCTTTAAAAAATTACTTATCAGAGTCTTTTTCACTAATTTCCTTAAAAGAAACAATTTTTGGATTATAACTTATTACAAAATGTTTTAGGAAGAGCATCAGAATAAAGCACTTAACTCTAGACAACAAAACTTAAAATGGCCCTGGTTCAGGATCTGATTTTGCAATAACCCAAAATAGACAAATTTGATAATTTCTGTGATAAGTTACATTATAACTATTTAGCATCACAAGTATGACTAATAGCACACTAATCTATAGCAGATATTTAAGAATCTCATACAATTTTGGAACACTTATTGACACAAATTTGTATATAGAGAGCTAAACATCATTTTTTTGGGGGGATGGGTGGGGGAGAGGTTTTTGCTATAGGGCACATTCAGTCGCCAGCCAGACAGAGAGACACAGAAAGACAGAAAGATGGTATGGCCATCAAGGTTATTGTGCACTGTCTCTGTCTCTTTCACTCTCGAGAGAGTACAAATGCCCTTAGGCAAAAACCTCTCAAAAAAAACAAAGAAACAAACAAAAAAAAAAAAAAAGAAAAAAACACTATGATCACTATACCCAAGGGGAACTAACTATTTAATACAAATCCTTTTCTTCCATTAATCTTTATATAAAAATGAAACCAAACAGTGATCTTTACCATCTATTGAACTGAATTCCACAGAGAGCAGGAGTCTAACAGCTAAGAAGTTCTTACCCATTTTTGCCAACTTGTTAGGTCCTGAATTCTCCTGGCTGTGACTTCTGGAAGAACAGAGCAGCTTTAGTTTATCCTGCTCACTACACCAAATCTATACAGGCCAAGGAAATCGCCCTAAAGTTCACTAAAAAACCACTGACACAGAGGAAAAAGAAAGACATATAGAGATAAAGGGAAAGGAACACAGACATTTAGCATATACCATGCACTGGGAGCCACATAAACTGCTCCTTCCCTAAGGTCAACCTACAGGAAGTTGTACACTCTGAAGGGCAAAGGAGGTCTGGAGTTACGCTAAGAAAGGATGAGTGGAGAGAATGGAAAGAATCTATCCTTTCTAGGCCAGAAGTCACACTTCCAATCCCTTTTGTGCCCTAATTGAAAAGGATTGGGATCAGCAGATGGTGTAATAGTTACATCTCTTCCTGGACCTGGTAACTTAAACTGAAGCTGGGTGCTTATGTATGTGTGTCCAAAATCTCAAGAGGAAAATGGAGAAGTGATTGTGGCATGGCGACCTACCCTGGGGGGAGGGCGTGATTTCTCACTTTCTGTCTCTATGTCTCTCCAGCAAGCACACATGTCCAATAGCAAAAATCTCTAGGAGCATTTTCTTATTAAAAATGTTTGTTTGTTTCTTCCTTTCCTTCTTCCATGAGCAAGAGAGACAGGCAGACAGAGAGACAAGCATCCTACAATAGGATTTTAATCCTGCAATCCACTTCCAACTTCAGCCAGCTCCAAATTATGAGCAATTTTGCAAGCTTTGTTAGAAAAATGGTAAGGCATTCACATTACAGTCATGATGTGGTTTCTTCTCACTTCTTGTTGTTTCCTAATCTTAAAAAAAAAATCTTTATGGCCCTCCAGGTGGCATGGTGATTAAGGGTGCTGGATTCCCACACGGCCGACTATGGTTAAGTCCCAGACCTGATGGCTTGCTTTTTCACTTTCCACATTCCATATCTATCTCT
>NW_006159853.1:385070-410763 GCF_000334495.1 Tupaia belangeri chinensis | reverse complement strand
TAAATAAAATAATTTTTTAAAAAAATCTTTAAAGGGCACCCATTATTCCTCAATAAATAATGTAAAAAGACTGCGTTGACAGAGTTAAATTCCCAGGAATATGAGCTCATAATGGAAGGAATAAATGGTTGGTATCATCACTTATAAAGGTGTCTTAAACTTAATGGAGCTTATATTAAAGAATAAAATTTATAGTTCTTATTTTTATCTTTTAATTTAATTTTCCATGAACTTTTTAAGTCCCCTCATTTATTAAGTGCACACCAAGTTCCCAGAATTTGTCAAATTTGAACAATGTCTAATTTTTTTTTTATGAATACAAGACATTCCTTACTATCTATCACCAGACCTGTCTGAATCTGACCTTTATATTTCAAACACTTAGTCTAATTTTGATATGTAATTATAACTTCCTGAACTCCCAAATACTGATACAGGAGATCTAAACCATCTACTGTGAACATTCAGACATTTTACTGCCCACAAACTGGCCTGAGAATTCCCCTGTCTATAAAAAGGTATTAATAGGGGAACCAGCAGTTAGCGTAATGGCTATGTCACTGGACTCCCACGTAGTCGACCGCGGTTTGCGTCCCGGACCCGGTGGCTTAAAACTCACACCAGGCGCATGTGCGTGTGTGCCCAAGATCCCGAGAGGAGAATGGAGGAGAAGGGATTGCGGCGTGACCACCCCCCCTGGGGGGTGATTTCTCGCTTTCTGTCTCTATGTCTCTCTGTCTGTCTGGCGAGCGCGTGTGCCTTATAGCAAAAACCTCTCAAAAAAAAAAAAAAGGTATTAATAGTACCTGGCCTACTAACAGGAAGAAAGTAATGTTGCAAGAAATGTATCATTAGCCTCATTGTACAGAATGAACTAAAGAGGACTTAGTAGATGCAGTGACTTGCCTAATATTATGTACCTAAAAAGTAGATAACAGAATTGGGTCTTAAAAACAGAATTTTTTCTTCTTATTTGGGTGCTCTTCTTGCATACCACTTAGTATTTCTCACATCATGTTCCCTCAATAGTATCAGAATGTATTTATTTATACCAAAAAAGAGTTTTTCAAACTCTCATAGCTAATAGAATATGCAGTTTATGAGGGGGCCTTCATGGAGGTATGGGTAGTAGCACTAGACCCACATGAGAGAGATCCTAGGTTCATGTCCTGGGGCCTCTTTGAGCATGTCAGGCACGGATGCATGCACTCATGATGTAGGCTGACTCAGACTGGGGGTGAAGCAGGGTGTGGAGGCTCTGTTTGGGGTACCTATCTCTCTCTCTTTCTCTCTCTCTCTCTCATGTAACAAATATATAAATAAACCATTCTAAAAGTTCATGGAAAATGTACATTATGAAAAAGTTATGCATGGATTTCAATTTTTTTCACTAAAAGAAACTCATACTTTAATTCTATTTTTTCCCAAACCATATAAAATCTCCTCATATAAAATTGAGTAATTCACTCATTCATCATTTTGGCAAACATGTAATGAGAACTTAGTATGTTGAAAGCTTTGAACTAGTTAGTATGGAAATATTGGAGGCATTCAAAGTAGAATGACTATTGAATAATTCTTATTAAATAATCTCTAGGAGCATTACTGGATAAAACAGCCTGAATTTTTTTTAAGAGACCTATAATAATCATTTTAAAAAGTTGCCAGGTGGGACTGGAAGGTAGCATGGTGGTTAAGGGCACTGGACTGCCATATGATTGGTTGTGGCTCAAGTCCCAGACCTGGTGGCTTGCTTTCTCATTTCCACACTCTCTCTCTCTCTCTCTCTCTCTCTCTCTCTCTTTCTCTCGCACTGTCCCTCTCCGCTCAAATTCAAATAAATAAACAAAGTTAAATAAAATAATTCTAAAAAAAAAGGTTGCCAAAGATCACATTGTTTAATTCCTACCTTTAAGCAGAGCTGCATCCAACTTAGATGAGTATAATTATAATCTCAGCTAATGCTAACATAGTGTCGAGCACTGGTCTAATATATACACTTGTATATCTGAGAGAGAGACTTAATCTACACAATAACTCTAGAACATAAGGATCATCATCACTTTAAAGATGAAGAAAGTAAGATATAGAAAGACAAAGTGACTTGTCCATGACCATAAAGCTAGTAAGTGGCTGAGCCAAGATTTAAACTCAGCCTGTTGTGTGTCTACACTCTCAATCACTTCATACTATGACTTCTACATTGTTTAATGGTTATTAGTCAGAACTACCAGGATATCTTCACTAACTTAAGGTTAAATACAGTAAGGAAAAAGAAAGGAAACTAAATAAGTGAATCATTGAGTACTCTGTATCCCCTTTAAGTTCATAGAAATTTATCCCACCATAGGAAGAAAAAAAAAAGCCATAATTTCTCATAAAGGAGCAATAAAGCGATTAAACCTGGACTTTTATTAGATTCTCTTACAAGGTAATACAATTCAAAATATTCTAGGGGAAGTTTCTTGGGATAGTTTCTATTATTTAAAAAAAATTTTTTAAGTCTCTTTAATATAGCTTCAACTAAACATAAAATGGAAAAAAATGTAGCATTTCCAGTGAAATTTTGAGCTTTATGTCCAAAAGTGTTACTCATCCTATCTCCACCCCCCACTCCCTCTGCCACCCCCATAATATAACAATCTAAGAAGTAGTACAATGTACCTTTTGGGAAAAGTGACTCTGCAATTGTTTTGCATCACAAGAACATACTCTTTTTTCCCTGATGACTTCCCACTTCAATTTCCAAGCAAAGTGTTTCATTTTACCTAGACTGTCAACAGTATTTCTGCTAAGAAAAGCTTCTTCCTAATCCTGCTCTGAAGGCTACAGTCTCAAGTGGACAGCAATGCTGGAAATTTCAACAACTCTACCAGAAAATAGGACAGAGAAGTATAGGCAACCTGGTCAATGACTTCTGTGATAAGGTTTCTGTGAAAGAAATCCAGCAAGAATACATCTATCAAGCTTGCCTTGTGTCACAGGGAATAAATGAAGATAAAGTGTGAGTGCTGGGGAGAGGATGGAGGGAGGTAAAGCACATGAACAGAGGCTATATAGCTGTTTCAACAAGGAATAGACAAAATGGAGGACAAGAGATTCTAACTCATCTGTCCTGCCTCAAAGAATAAAGTGACAATTTTGCAGAGAACAAACTGACCTATTGGACATATCCCACCAGAAGTGTCACATGGAATTGATCCATCACAAAATATTCAGGTATGTGTCTTTCCTTCCCCTGCCTTCTAGTCAAGGAGTTCTAGAAGAGAACATACCTGTCATATGCATAAATGCTAGCTTTTTGCTAAAGGCTTACAAATGATTTTGTCTTCCCTTACTCATTCTATAGTCAAGAAGTTCTTCCTGTAGTCAACCCCACATAGCTCTAAGATACTAATAAAGTCCAATTTATTCAAGTGGTCTGTCTGCCTGAGCTTGGGTTTGGAGTTCAGGAACATATATTTATTCTGTAGTAGTTCTCCTAGACTCATCCTGATGACTCCTGAGAAGGAGCAAGACTCTAAATAAGACCTATCTGATGGAGCCCAAGATGCTTATCTCTATTGACAGCTTAGGTAATCCTGGAGCCAAAGTTCCTGTCAGTCTGGCCTCATCTGGCATAGCTGCCCATGTTGCTCTTGGCCAAGAAGATACTTATAGCAAGTTGTTCTGTGGTTTTGAGCAGACTCAGCAAGAAGAGAAGCTAAAGGTTCATGGGAAACAGGTACAGAGAAATGGAAGATGGAGGATTCCAGTTACTTCCTTCATGGTAAATTTGAAGGTTAGAAATAGAGTGAGGTGTGGCAACTAGCACAAAAGACCAATTAGTAACTTTTTAAAATCCTTTCGCTAATTGTTTTCATGTCAAAGAGACAGCCCAAAAAATTACTTGTGTCTTGAAGCTAAATTTTTGCATCAAAACAAAACAGGTGCATTATTTTTCACAATTGCTAGGACATGGAACCAATCCAAATGTCCACAAACAGACTACTAGATTGAAAAAGTGTGGCACATATACTCTATGGAATACTACTCAGGCATAAAAAACAAGATCCTAGCATTTTATAGAAAGTGGATGAATATGGAAGATTTACTGCTGAGTGAAGTGAGCCAGGCTATGAAGGAGAGACGTTGTATATCTCCATTTAATAATATACCAACTGCCCACACGCTGTGGTAGAAACTGAAAGATTGGAGAATACAGAACCATGGAGAATGGTTACAGATACTGGAGATAGTGTGAGAAGAAGATGGGAGATGGGGGAGAGTGATAATAAAGGAATCAAGGAGAAAAACAGAGAGGGAAGACATTTAGGGGACACAGTAAGGGAGGATTGCCTGTTGATAACGTTTATGATATCTTCAACTGGACTGACGTGCAGTGTATTCATGTTAGGTAATTCATTTTCCAAGCTATAGTGATGTACACTGATTGAATGTATAAAATAAATTAGAATAATAAAAACCTAATTAAAAAAACAGATGCATGCACACACATGCTCAAAATTCTGAGAAAAGAATAGAGAAGAAGGGATTACTGCGTGGTCATCCATCCCGAGAGGTGATTTCTCACTTTCCTCCTCTCTCTCTCTGTCTCTCTCAAGCAAGTGCACATCCTCTATAGCAAATAAATAAACCAAGGGACAGTATAAAGATAATATTGGGAACATACGACATTGCAACAGCATAGACATAGCATATGAAGGCCCAGTTAGTTGATTTTGAGTTCAAGACCAGTCAGCAAGCTGTCAAAAATGCTAATGCAAAGTCACATTGCATTACCAGGAGCATAATGCTCAGATTTAGGGAAATGATAGTTCTCTCTATTCTGAGTTGTTCAGACCACCCTTGAGATCATTGCTTTTACTACTGGATAATATGACTGACAAAGACAAGTCAAAGTAGAATCCCAGACCACACTGACTGCAAACCAAAAACCCATAAGAGATACACATAGTAGTTGCAAATTAAGGCCAGTTAGGAGAACCAAGAAACAGGACCAGGGCTAGAAACAGAAATGACAAGTGAGTTTTACCCAGCAAGCTATGTTATGGATTTTTCAGAGAGAGAACCTTTTGAGAGGATGATTAAGAAAGACAATTGGAAGGCAGGTTAGTGGAACAACAGTACATAATTTTTCCCAATTGCTAAGACATGTAACCAACCCATGCAACACTCTGCAAGGCTAAACCACATGAGAAGGTTATGAATTTGCATACAAAGTCTTCCCTATACATTCATGGTACACACATGCCTGTGATCTGGGGCTGGCTGGAGCTGGAAGTTTATCAGGGTGAGAAGATTCTGTTTAGATTCTCTCTCTCACTCTCTTTAAAGAAATACAAATAAAATTTTAATATATTAAAAATTACAACTTTTTCCAAGTGAATAAGGGATCTTAAAACTAGAACATATCATAGAGAACATATTTCCATCCTGTTTGAGTTCTACCTTTGAAATTCAATTTTCTGCAGTGTTAAGCATACTTGTCCCTAACATGTTAGTTTCAAATTAACAACAAGGCAAAACAAATGAACTTCATACTTGAGCAATACCATTTACCTCCAAGACAACTAGGTAGTCTTCCTCACTAGGGCAGTAGTCTTTGACAACACTGCAGTGTACTTCATTTGAACACTACTTTGAGCCAACTATCAGTCAAACCCTAGAGATTTCCTGCATTCTCCCTCTTTCCACAACTTTCTCCACTGTGTGGAATTACCTCAGGTACTGAGAGCAATGTAGGCTGACCTTCATTTATTCCTCCAACAGTTCAAGACTCACATAAATGACTAGATGGAAATAATACTTCCTGAGGAATCCTACTACCCCAGAAACATGTCAAGTCCAAAGCCTTTTGGTTTTAGCTATCATATATTTTCAAGATCTTTTTTTCTAGAGGGTCTAAAACTACTCTCCTACCACCACCACCAAGAGACACTGTGTGGTACTCACAAAGGAATCTGGGAAGCATTCTTCATCTTAATAGGCTAGAAATTTCATTCCCCCTCTTAGAAGCCAGACAGCTTTGCTTGGGAATGCACTTTCTGCTCCTTCAGGCAGCACCACCTGAGACAAGTAGGAGCCCCAGTAGCATAAGATAAACCAAACAGATTAGAATAGCATTGGAAATATTCTGAAAATTAGACTTCCATTAAATCCACAGCTCACAAAAGCAAGTAGGATGTGTGTACTAAACCTAAACACAGTGACTACTTGGTAAAATAAAAAATTTAAATGAAACCTAGAATCTACTAACATAATAAATAAAATGTTCAGAATACAATTTTTTTAAAAAAAAATCACTTATACCAAGAACAAAAAAAAATCATAATTTGAATGAAAAAAGACAAGTGACACCAACACCAAATAAATCAGATGCTGCAATACTCAGACAAAGAGTTTTAAGCAACAAGGATTTTAAGTCATAAAATTATTCAGCAAGCATTATAATTCTCTCAAAATACATGAAAATGTTGCAGAAAACAGACCACCAAGAAACAAAGCACCACTCAGAGAGTAGAACTAGGGTTTATAACACCTGCAGTCCAGCAGAGCTGATACTCTCAAGTCTGGGCACCTGCTCCTGAAAGTTACAGGGGTTATACAGCCTGGGTCATAGATGTTGCAGACAGGAAGAGTAGCAAAACAGCTGTAATCCAGTCTGTAACATTTTCCTGCAGGCAATTTACAAAGGTAGAATAGAAAACTTTCCTTTTGTTAGCAGTTAGCAGAGTCCATATAAAATCTCAGGAAAGAATAGAAATTGTAATAAAGAATCAAACAGGGAACCAGCAGTTAGCGTAATGACTATGTCGCTGGACTCCCATGTAGTCAACCATGGTTCGTGTCCCAGACCCGGTGGCTTAAAACTCACACCGGGTGCGTGTGCGTGCGTGCCCAAGATCCCGAGAGGAGAATGGAGGAGAAGGGATTGTGGCGTGGCCATCCCTCCTGGGGGGTGATTTCTTGCTTTCTGTCTCTATGTCTCTCTCTGTCTGGAGAGTGCACGCACCCTATAGCAAAAACCTCTCCAAAAAAAAAAAGAATCAAACAGAAATTATAGAGCTAAAAAAAGAATAGTAGCAGCAATTTAAAAAAATTCACTGGATGGACTCAGTCATTAAATGTAGATGTCAAAAGGCAGACTTAGTGAGTGAGAATGTATCAATAGGCTATATGTAATCTGCACAACAAAGAAATAGACAAAAGGGGAAAATGAACAGAAGCTCAGGGACTTGTGGGACAAAAGAAAAGATCCAGTAGTCATATCTGGGAATTCATTGGTTCCCCCTCCCCAGAGAAGAGAAAGAGTAGAGTTCAAAACTTTTCAAATTTGTTTGAAATATATATACTCACAGATTCAAGAATCTGAGCAAACCCTAAACAGGAAAATCCAAAGAAATTCATGCCAAGGCACAACTTCTAAAAACTAAAAGCAGAACAAAAATCTTAAAATTAAAAAAAATTAAAGAATATCAAAATGTGGAAATATTTACAATCACCATTACTGGTTTCTGTACCTCTAGACTAGTAAAGATCTGACCCAAAGACAATATCTACCAGTAATTTTAACCTTTACCTCATAGTGACCTTTGCCTCCCATATCAGTGCTATTTCCATGATAATCAAAGGCTTGAAGAATACACTGAGACCTCCTGAGCATTTAGAAAATATTCATTGTATCATCCAAACTAGAATTCTTTGTTTTTATTCCCAACACTATTCTATCCTCTGCTTTATGTCCTTGGACATTTTTCAAATCCAGAGCTTCTCCCCCACAAACCGAGAAGATAATGCTATCATTCACTAGTTTTATCTGCTAAGATATTTTCTACCTTGTCAGCATATATTCTACCACCTCTTATTAATTTCATATCACTAATTTTACCTTCTTCTCCTGGTACCAGTTTAAATAATGGTTCTCCAGTTCATGTATTTTGAGGCTGTTATCATAGTCCCCTCTTCCCTCTCAGACATTAGAAGGCAGTAAGTCAGTCTCTCTTTGCCTATAGCCTTCAGGTTGATCTCCGTTCATTAGGAAGTCTTAGAATTTATTTCACTGATCCCAGATATCTTTCATAGAGCAGGCGCCAACATGCCCCAGATCCCATATATCTTTTTTTGGCTGATCCCAGATAGCTCTCTTGAAACGTCTCTAATTTGCTGACACCCGTTTGAAGGCAGGACATACCTGGACCTTCTCTGGATGCTTCTAGTACCAGCACAGTACCAAAGTCAACAGTTTATTTTTATGACAGCAGAAATCAGAAACTGATTAAAAATGCCACATTTGGCTTCTTAATTTTTCTAATCTTCCTATCCCTCTATTTATTCCTTGATGTCTCAGGGAAAAATAATTCAGGATCAAAGTTGGCAAGTTAGTCAAACTCATCTTTTATTCTCATTCCATTACATAAACTCCATCCACTACTAATGTCTCTGTTGCTGAGGAAATTGACCTGATAAATGTACTTATTAAAGTACTGAAGGCAAAATAATATCGCTTCTTGGGCTCTTGCATTTTAAAAGAAACTAGAGTATTTCCCTAAATAGACAATTCTGAAAAACAACTTTGCTCAATCACAAGAGGAAATGTAATTTCAGTAGAAAGGGGTCAGAGTAGGAGTTAGCCACTGATTTTACCCCTAAGGACTAAACACTGACAGTGTAACCTGAACAAGTCATTTAAACTGTCTGATTCTTGGAAGACACTAATTAGTACGAAAAGGTTTGGGCCAGAAAACTTTAAGGTATCTTCCAGTACTTAAATTCCATTAATTTCCAATGATGGATATCTTCCCAACAGGCTTCAAATTACAACAGGAAAGTTGTTTATGAACAAAGTTGATTATTAATATGAATCTTTATCTTCCTCAGGTATGAGAAGCCAGAGAACAAGCAATTAATTCCAGTTTCCGGACATTGGGAAAAATTCAGAAAAGGTAATATTAAAGGCAAGTAAGATTATTTTTGCAGGTGGCAAATAGTAGAGAAGGACATTGCAAGTAGAAAGGAAAGTATACGAAATAATATACTACTTCATAAAAACATGCTATATTAAAGAAGTAAGGAGTCATTAGGTAAGGCTGGAGAATTTGATATATGGTGAGGGTTGACTATTCCTAGTGCTAGGAATTAACCACTGAAGATTTGTAAACTAGGGAGTAACATGATCACATCTGTGCTTTAAGGCAAAACTTCTGGCTACAATGTAAAGGTTCAGTTTGAACAGAGCAGCCTGGAGGCAGAGAGGCTTCTTGAGAAATATTTTCAGAAATCAAAACAGCAAGTGAGTCAAACCTGAATCTTTCTTTCTAGAAAAAAAAAATGAAGAGAATGAATCAGAGAAAGAGTGGTACTTTTTTTGGTGGTGGTGGTGGGAAACATTATCAAGCTAACCATGCAGCTCTCCCCTAAATCTTCACAACACAAAAACAAAGTCTTAACATTTCTTTCCGCATCTACAATATCCAGTTCTCCAGTGGGCTCCCAACAGTCACAGGACACATCAATACCCAAAAGTTAAAGACTTGGGAAGTCCTTGGCTCTAAGCCTTCTAAGCTAGCTTTCACTTGAGGCAACACAGAAATGAGCATGGAGAGTCTATACAGTTATTTCAAATGAGTCAAGAAGTCTGATTGGGTAACTTTTTTTTTTTTTAATTTGCCAGAGAGCACAAGTACTTGTGTTTGTCAGACAGAGACAAAGTGAGAGAGGGAAAGTGAGAAATCATCGCCCATGGGGAATGGTCATGCTACAATCCCTTATTTTCCATTTCACCCTCATTTTCAGATTTTGGGGATGTACAATCACACATACCCTGAGTGTTTCTCAGGCTGCCGGATCCAAGACTTGAACCATGCCATCAGCTATGTGGAACCCAGCTGTCTTAACCACCACATCACAGGCTGGCCCCCGATTTGGATAACTTTTCGACTCTGTTTTCTAGATAAAGAATTTTGTCTCTACTGAAAAGGCAGGACTAGGCGTTAGCAAAAGACTTGCAGGCATTTCAGGGAGATTTTCATGCATTATTGGATTAGATTTCTTGGTCCATATTGCCTGTTGTTATTTTTGTTTAAAAAAAATGTAGGCCAAACCATGATGCCACTACTTGGGAGGATTGAGGTTGCATGGGGGGGCTTGGATTCAATTCCTTGGCTAACCTAAATATGTCTAGCACATATGTATGTGCTCATAATCTTGGCTAACTGGAGGCTGGGATAAGAGGATCACAGCACAGCAACACGTATATCTACCTCTGTTTCTTGCTTTCTCTCACAAAAGAAAAAACAATACATTAAAATAGACTGTTTTGTACTTTCAGAGGGCAAGTGCACTTGCTAGAGAGAGAGAAAGAAGAAAAAAAGTAAAGCAAACCTTCCTCAGGGGCATGGTTATATGACACCTTTTCTTCATTTCTGCATCCTGTCAGGATTTTGAGCACAAACACCCACATGCCCAGTATGTTTTTCAAGCCACTAGGACTGGGATTCAATCCAGAGTCAGCCATGTGCGATCCAACTCCCAAACCACTGCACTTAACTGTCACACTTCAGGGCTGGCTCTACCCTGAACATTTTTTAACTATTCCCCACACCCATGTAATACAGGGATCTCATGCATAGCATACCTGACAAGTTTTATACAGTCCAGCAATTGTCTAAAATTCCTCAAGAGTGGAATAGTCACTACTTTCCAAGGTACCTAGATTCAGATCCTAAGAGCAGAAAGACTTTAGGTATTAATATTTTATGATCATGTGTCAATCTTCCATAGACAAGAAAACTATTTTGAGCATACAGGTTTGTTCTTGGTACCTTCCACACCTTATCCAGTTTAATAGCGCTCACTCAGTTTATATTTTAATAGTAAATAACAAACAAGTTAATTCATTTTTTAAGGTTTTTGCCATAGGGCATATATACTCACCAGACAGAGACAGCGAGAAGGAATGTGAGAAGTCACCCTCCAGTGGGAATGGCTATGTCACCATACATTCTTCACTCTCCTCCTAGAATTTTGGACGTACACACACACTCTCCCAGTTCTTAAGCCACCAGATCCAGGACTCAAACCATGGTCAGCCATGTGGGAGTGCAGTGCCTTAACCACCAAGCCACCTGCTGACTTGTTTTAACAATACTTCCTGAACTCTTATGTGCAAGACTGTGGCGGGGTGAGAGGAGGGGAAGGTGGTAGCATAGTGGTAGAGGATGAAATCAGATATAGACATTACCTTCAAAGTGTTTAATATCTAGTAGGACCAGATCACTGGTACTAAATATGACAAGACATTAGTGCCGAAGATCATTAACCAAGCTAGATATGATTAGGAGCATAGCTTATCCTCTCAAAAAGGAGGGGCAAAACCAATTTTTCCAATAAACCCCAATTTACACAGTATTTATCTTCTCCTTTTAATTTTTGTTGGCATACCACCGCCTACTCTGTGCCTGGCTTGTAGACTGCCATTGTGAATGATGGCCTCTAGTTGCCATTCACCCTTGAGCCTATTAGTCATGAGCACTGTCCAGTAGAGAAACTAAATTTGAGTATTCTTCCTTAAGGACTCAAACATTTGCTGATGATATCCAATCTAAAGAATATCTAAAACCATTACCCTCTCCCCACTGGGACTTCAGAACTCTCTAGTTTCCCTGAATTGACAAGAAATGATATTAGCATTTGGCTGAAGGGGCAAAAGAGTAGGATATCACCTTGTTTCTGTTTGTGACGAAACTTTTCAAGTCCTGTAGATTTTATTAACAGGAGTATCCTGTCTTGCCTTCCGTTATCTGGACTGTCATTCTCCAAAAAACAACTGCTTCCATGTTTGTAAATCATTTATGTCTTATAACCCTTTTTTTCAGTTACAGAAAAAAAAAGGTGTTTTAGTGAGACTTCCAATTTAATTAGAAAGTACTTCTTTTAATGCTTTACTTTTAAGAAATCATTAATTACAAGCTAATTACATGGAACATAATTTAAGTTTTTCTTAATGATTCAAGGTTACTGTGGAAGGCTGCATATTAGATCTTGCACATGAACAACTGTTTGTCCATTTTGTTCCCTAACCCTAACATGGCTGTCTGTTTCTGTAAATCTACTTGTTCTTCCCATGACAAAATAGCTTGTGTAGGGGACCAGCAGTTACTGTAATGGCTGTGTCGTTGGACTCCCATGTGGTCGACTGTAGTTCGAGTCCCAAAACCCGGTGGCTTGAACTTGGACTGGGCGCATGTGCATGCGTGCCCAGGATCCCAGGAGGAAAATGAAGGAGGGGGGATTGTGGCATGGCCATCCCCCCCTGGGGGGTGATTTCTTGCTTTCTATCTCTCTGTCTGACGTGTGCACGCGCCCTATAGCAAAAACCTAAAAAAAAAAAAAAAAAAAAAAATTGTGATACACAAATAAAAACAACCATATCCAGGAAGACATCCTGTACCTCTTACTATCTTTGCTAACTAGCCCGAAACCCTTTTTGTTTAGCAATGTAACTGCTTGCATTGAAACCCCATCCCCCTCAGAAATAATTAACTTGCTTGATTCAGCTTTTGTAATTGCTTGCATAGAAACCCCTGGTAACTGACCCACTATAAAAAGACTACTCAAACTTCAGTGAGGGATATAGTTCTGACTCTCGATTCTCCCACCCCCACCCCACATCGCCTCTGAGTGTAATCGCTGGCCAGCTAATAAAGACTCCCTTTAAACTTAATCTGGCTTTGGTGGTTGTCCATTCAGTGGCACTCTACAACAGTTACTATTGCAAACATGAATTGTTGCATATGCTGTGCTGCTCTCAGGTATAATTATAGTGTATAGGAAAGTCAGTCCCCAAGCTAACTGATTCCAGATTGCTTTTCTTTTCCTTTTTTTTTTTTTGAGAAGTTTTCGCTATAGGGCGCATGTGCTCGCCAGACAGACAGAGAGAGACATAGAGACAGAAAGCGAGAAATCACCCCCAGGGGGGATGGTCATGCCGCAATCCCTTCTCCTCCATTCTCCTCTCGGGATCTTGGGCAAGCACGCACATGCGCCCGGCGTGAGTTTCAAGCCACCGGGTCCGGGATGCGAACCGCGGTCAACTATGTGGGAGTCCAGCGACATAGCCATTACGCTAACTGCTGGTTCCCCAGATTGCTTTTCTTAAATAATTCTCTTCACATTGATCTCCTCTTCACTATAAGCTATTTCTTCTTGCTACTGTCAGCATGGCTGACTCTAAAATTAAACGGCTTCTTTCTTCTCTATGATGGATTGACTAGGTTTTTTTTTTTTTATAACTAATTCAGCTAAAAGTTAATGGATAAACACTTCAATATCTCTTTAATATCTACCAGCCTTGAATGAGCCTATCTAAACTCTTCTCCAAGTTATTTCCATATCATCTCTCAAAATAACAAGTTGCATGTGCTCATTATCCTTTTACTTTTCTAAATTTACTTAAAATTTTATAATGCAGAAATATTGGTAGCCCAGTGAAGAATTCTAGAATCAAGTAAACAAATCTAAGTCCATCTAATCCACAGCTTCATGAACTTGAATGATAACCTTTGATGTTTTATATGATTGTTATATATATTTCAGTACTAGTACTTTATATTGCCCTTCTTCTTTTCCCACACTTCTTTCTTTCTTTCTTTCTTTTTGGGATTTTTTTTTTTTTTTTTTTTTTTTTCTAAAAGGTGTGTCCTTCACCAACCTTACCAAAAAGACAGAGAGAGACATAGAGGTACAAAGCGAGAAATCACCCCCCCCCCCAAGGGGGATGGCCACGCCGCAATCCCTTCTCCTCCATTCTCTTCTCAGGATCTTGGGTACGCATGCACACACACACCAGGCATGAGTTTAAGCCACCGGGTCTGGGACTTGAACCGCGGTTGATCACATGGGAGTTCAGCCATATAGCCATTACACTTACTGCTGGTCCCATCCACACTTCTTTTTTTCACTTTTTTTTTCAGAATCAATACATCTTTCCTCAGGAAGAATAACAAGGCACTTGTGTAATGCTTCTCTGTACTAGACATTTCAAAGGATATCAGTGTCCTTCATGTCATTTAGTAGATGCCACTTTGTAAACTTTTTAATCATTGTATTATCAATAGCACCAATATTGAATAGTTACTAGGTGAGGAACACAGAGGGGAATAAGGATCCATTTTCCAGGGCACTGCTATTTCAAATAGCCTACAGAAAATTTCAGATGATGGGTTCCAATTTTTGGTTTGGAAAATATGGTCACCATTAAGTACATGGCATTAAAGACATTATACAGTACCTAATCATACTGGTACAATTCAGTGATACAGACAAAATTAATTTAAAGGGCTGGAGAAGTTTAAAGAAAAAGCCAAGTGTGGCCCAAAGCAACTAGAAGAGCTTCATAAAGGAGAGAGGATGGGAGTAGGCACTGAGAGTGGGGTCCTATCTGGATACAGTGGAGATGGAAATGGGGATAAGGGTCATCATCTGAACAGATTAAAGGGCCCATTTATATGACTGTTAATTGTTGCTCAGCAGCATCTTACCATACCAACCAATTCCTTGTACCTATACTAGATTCTGAGGCCAATTGTTAGAAAGCTGTGCTCAGCTTCTTAGAGGTTTCCACTTGATCCCACATCCATCTTGCCAGCTAATTCCTTAGTCTCATCTTCCTGGGCTTCCTGGAAGTCTAGTTCCTTTAGTCAACCAGAAGATAACCAAATCAGTTCAGCTACCTGAACGGATTAGAAATACTCCAGCCTGAGAGAGTAAAAAATTCCATTCAGTGATGTGATATGATCTTAACGCCCAAATACTAGACTATAGATATAAACAGATATCAAATATTCAGTTTAAACAATGACACCAGATGCATTCCCAGGTCCATCAGCAAGGAAGTGAGCAAGGAAAAGCAAGAAAGTTTCATGTTCACACAGATCTAGGTTGGTAAAAGTTATTAAATTTCTTTAGAATATATCTAAAACTCCAAAGTAATGGAATTAAAGAGTGTCCTAGGCAAGCTTGTAGGAATTAGGATATAAAAACTGCTTGGATAAAGTTGAATGAGGTAAGGAAAAAGGCAAGAAAGTTTGAACTAAAGCTTATGAACAGAAATAAGAAAATAAAATGGTATTCCCTTTATTCTTATCTACTGTTTATTCTTATCTACTGGTTTCTTAGATCACTAAACGGCTGGTAAAAGTCCAGGAATCCTGAGCCAGCAGGTGGCATGGTGGTTAAGGCACTGGACTCCCAAATAGCCAACTTCAATTCTAGTCCTGGAACTGGTCTGGTGGCTTGTTTTCTCTCTCTCTCTCTCTCTCTCTCTCTCTCTTTCTGGTGAGTGCACGTGCCCGGTAGCAAATTAAAAATAATAATAATGAAAAATAAAACTAAATACATAATTCTTTAAAAAAATCCAGGAATACAGGATAGTTATAAAAATAAAGTGGCACTACTCTTGCTAGAATTATGATTATCCAGATATTAAAAACAGATATATAAATAGAATCACTACTACAAATGTGATCCAAAGATATCACAGAGATGCCTAGTTAGCATCTTGAAGGTTTCCTATGTGTTTCAGACATCTTGCTAGTTGCATATATCTTACAGGCATTGTGAACAATTTCTAGGAATGACTTACAAACATTATACATATCGCCTAGGAATTGTTTACAATTCCTGAATTAACATTCTGCCTGTAACATAAATACCAGTTAAAATGTAATAAATGTGATCATAAACTGGCATCAAGTCAGAAGGCAGTATTTCTATAGACCTGTAATGCAACCAGTAGATTGATTTTTACATAAAATTATAACATACCATAGGTAATTGTCAAGTAATTATACCATACTTTTAAAGATTCATATGTGAAAGACTATGCATGAATTGACTGAAATAATCTAACTGGAAGGAAAAAAGAAAATTTAAGAGATGTTTGGTATAGGGTGTGTTCACTCGCCAGAGAGATAGAGAGACAGAAAGCGAGAAATGACCCCCCCCAGGGGGGATGGTCACAACACAATTCCTTCTCCTCCATGCTTCCCTCAGAATTTTGGGCATGCACACACACATGACCAATGTGGGTTTTAGGCCACTGGATCTGGGACTTGAACCGCGGTTGACTACATGGAAGTCCAGTGACATGATCATTATGCCATCTGCTGATCCCAGCAAAGAAAAATTTGATTCGTTTGTTTGTTTGTTTGTTTTTTGTTTTTGGGAGAGGTATTCCCTATAGGGCGCATGCGCTTGCCAGACAGACAGAGAGAGACATAGAGACAGAAAGCGAGAAATCACCCCCCAGGGGGGATGGTCATGCCGCAATCCCTTCTCCTCCATTCTCCTCCTGGGATCTTGGGCATGCACGCACATGCACCTGGTGTGAGTTTTAAGCCACCGGGTCAGAGACGCGAACCTAAGCCCCCGGGTCAGAGACGCGAACCATGGTCGACTACGTGGGAGTCCAGCGACATAGCCATTACACTAACTGCTGGTTCCCAATTCGGTGTTTTTTTAAGGAAGCTAATTTTATAACCACTTACTGAGTTATACAACCATGAATCCAAGCATATAATGGATATATATTTTAAAAACTAACTAGTTTTTAATTCCAGCCTTCTATTTTTTCACTGTTTTATAAACAAATGAACTGTTAATTTAATATTTATTTTTTTAATTCCAGAATTTGTACACCCAAATGCATACTGTATTTTTAGAATACAATTGTCTCCTTGAGAAAATACATATTTGTTCTGATAATGCTGCCATTGCTCAGAATATTTTTGAAATTTTAGTTTTAGAACTGCCTTGAGAGCCAGTTTATGAACTATACATTTAAAAGTCACATTACTTTCTTACATTTCAAGCACACTATATACAATATACATTAGTTATACAACATATTAGCTATAACATTTATATAAACCAGATTAATATAAGACATCAGAATATAGTCATATTACTATTAAAGCCTTTACCCAAACCACTATCTGGGCTTTTTCTGGGCCTGGGTACAAGACCATATTCTCTCATTCCACCCAACCCTGCCTCTCATAAGACATATATGGTTGAAAAATATTGATCATTTGATTAAAAAAAAAAGGTGGACTATTTCCAATAAAGTTTCTTAGTATACTACATTTGGCCAGACCAGGCAGCTAGACTGTAAGCTTCATTATAGCAGATTTTTGCCTGGTTCACTACAGTATCCCAGTTTCCAGAACAGTGTGATTGCTCAATAAAGATTTGTTGAATGAATGAATGGATGGATGGATGGATAAATAAATTAAATTCCTTGAATATTTATTATGAATCAACAAACAGATGAAAAACTGAAATACAAAAGTCATGGCCATATTAAAAGATCATGTTTTCTTCTGGAAATGAGCCTAGGATATCACTGTTTGTTGATAGTTAACAAAGATATTGGCATTGGCTATAGTATGTCTCTGGTTTAAGGACTAGATAGCTCAGTACTATTAGAGGCTAGTACCATACTCCTTTTGGACTAGTTTGTTTATACTATGTTCTATTAACATACTAGGTCTCTAGTACAGGACAGCTACCTTGTAAATAAGTGCCACAGGATTTTATTTTCAAGGATAGGTATTGAAAACCAGAGATCTAAGGTGGCTTGAAATAGGTCATGTAGCAAACTAATGAAGAGTGGAAGAGTTTTGGTATGAAGTGCAGAAAATAAAATATTAATTCCAGGTTTTTGTACTGCTCTAGTATTTACCCTATTTCAAGCCAGAATTACAGTTCTATAATCTCTTTCCTTGGTATTGCCAACTACCTTTTATGTAGGCTATAAAATCACAAACCTGAAGTCCTCTAACTCCTCATCTAATTTGGAGTCGTCCCCATTGCCTGTACTAGTAATAGCAATAGTAGGAGAAGAATAGTAGCGGTAGCTAATAGTAAAGGTAAAAAGCACTTCTAGTAGTAATATTAATAACAATGTTTTGTACTTACTGAGTGCTTAATATATAATATACACTATGCAAACCCTTTGTATGTGATCTATTTTAGTTCTCTTCACAAACAAGTAAACAATGTTATTAGCCCCTTTCACATACAAAGAAACTGAGGCTCTGAGATATTAAGTCACCAAGCTAGTCAGAGGTCTAAGCCTTGTCCTGCTAATTAGAAAGTGCAAGAACTGAAAAATAAGGATATGTTCCCTCCTTAGCATTATGCTCTGCTTTTGATGTCGCCTCCTCCTGGCTCACAATAAAGTTACAAGAAAAATTTGAAGAGCTACCATAGTTCAAACCTTGAAGTGATTTGGTCCCACTTATAGCATTCAATAATACTGGCTGCAAGGCAACACAATTTTAGAGACTGAACATCTGTTTTAAGACCTTTAGTAAGTATGTTTTTCTGGAATATTCCTTTAGAAATGTTTTTGAACATTTGTTCAAACAAGTCGAGGTCTGGACACCCTCTTATGCCTTTCTCGATTGGTTATATGCCAAGTATGACATGATCTCTCTACATGTGTTTTGAGTTAGGTGAAAGCATTGTACATGCCTGGGACAGTGGGCAAGCCCTCCACAGTTGCTCTTAGATCTAGCCGAGCAGGCCCACTGAGGAGATGGCAGTCCTGAGGTGACTTGGCTGGGATCACTAATTTGCTAGATCACCACATAGCCCTGATTGAGGAGGCAGCCTTCAGCTAGGACATTTATGCTATTATTACCTTTCTTTTCCCTTCTGCCTGGGCATTTTTCTCATCTTTGAGACAGGTTCCAGAAATGCCCAGTGGATTTCTCATGCCTTGTGACTTGTGAATTTCAAAATTTCTGAACCTAAAGCACTAACCCAGAATTGCTATGGTCTCACTTTCCTACTGCAAGTAATCTGAGTTCTACCTGCTGTACCGTGAAATTATTACAGAACTGATTAATGCCTTTGGAGGTGCCTTCTAGTGCACATAATTGGAAAGGACTACAGTCCCAGACAGTTTTACGGCCTTGGCAGGATGGAAGTATACTCTGTGGATAGATTGAATGTCACCTCTTGGCCTGAGTTTGTGGGAGATGGCTGCAGAGCCCATCAGCAAAGCTGCCACATGGCCAAGTCCATGTGAGTGATGGAAACATGACTGTGGGAAGAGGCCAAGGCCAGTAATGAGGGAGGAGACACTCAAACCTAAGGGGAAATCCCTAACATCTGTGAGATAGATCAGATGAGACCAGAGCCTAAAAAGTCAAAGAACAGCATTCAGCTTATATAGGTATATAAGGAAAGAAATAAAGGAGACCATATCTTACTTACTCTGTGACTACGGGAAAGCTACAAGTGTTAAGTTTGCTCCAGCAACCAAATTAAGACGTAAAATATGCAGTGGGAGTTTTTCAGAGTTAGACACAAATATAATTATTGGACATTCTTTCCTAAGACCACTATGAACCCCTGGAATTTTATCCAACTCTTTCGAGGAAGTTCTGCAAGCTGATATTATTCATTGTGGATGAGAATCCTATTTCTTCTTCACCTCCTACTATTAAATACATTAACGCCACCAAAGACTGGTATATTATCCTTCCATATATGTGATCTAATACTGGTGGGAAAAGAAACTATGCTAAAGGTCACTGTAGATTTTTCTTGATTGAAGCTGATAAGGTTTGGAGGGAATGAATCAGATAAGAGGTTATTATAACACTTAAAATGAGAACTCATGAAGGTCTAAATGAAGGTAATGGTAATGGGGATGGAAAGGAGTTGTTGATCATGAGACAGATGATAAAGGAATGTCCAAATGACTTGGCAACTGACTGGATGTACCAGGGATATGAAAGGATCAGAGATTTTGTTAAGATTATTAGTCTTAGTGATTAGGAAAATGAAAGCAGTAGTACCAGTAACAGAAACAGTGAATTTCAGTAAAGAGAACAGTCTTGGAGGGAAAATAAATAAGTCTGAGGTCCCATACTGAGAGATAGAGCAGGCAGTTTAAAAAATTCTGGTCTAGGGGCCAGCAGGCATCATGGTGGTTAGAGTTCTGGACTCCAACATGGCCAACCATGGTTTGTATCCCGGACATGGCAGCTTGAAACTCACACCAGGCATATGTGCATGCATGTAAAAAATTCCAAGAGAAGAATGAAAGAGAAGGGATTGCAGCATGGCCATCCTCCTTCAGGGGTGATTTCATGGTTTCTGTTTCTCTGTCTCTCCATAGCAAGTGCACATACTCTATAGCAAAAATCTCTCTCTAAAAACAAATTCTGGTCTGGTACTGAGGAGAGAGGTTTGGGCTACTGTTTCCAATCCCTACAAGCAGAGATATTTAAAACTTCCTGCTGCTGCTGATAGTTCTCCCCCTCCCCAGGTCCATCCACCCTCTACAAATCTCCAGAACCTTACAGTAAAGAAACCTAGTTGGCCTCTTTGTCTATTCCAAGCAGTCACTGTAAATGTAGTTTTTAGAATGATTCTTTATATTCCCAAACACATTATTTGTGAGTAATAAGTGATCCAAGCAGATTATAATGATGAAAGTTTCAATTGCTTTGAAGATTATTTACACTGATTTTTAAAAATTAACATTTATGAGAAAACCTAGAAAGGAAAGATCAGGTGAGTGTTACAGAGCCATGGTGACCATATTTTCTGAAGCAAAAATTGAGCAATAGTACCTATTTAAAAAAAAAAAAAAGTTGATATCTAAAGTTCTTTCTGATTGAATGAGGCTATTTAGGAGAAATAATTGAAGTGATAAAATATTTTATTTCTAATACTTTCTATGGACAATAGGGCAAAATATTTATCCTAGGAAACCTGAGAAAAACAGACTAGAATACCAATAACATAATATATACTGTATGGTTTTGTTCTCTAAAATTGTTTTCTTTTATTGTCATTTTATGTTATAACTTCCAATGTAAGCTACCTAACAATCTTGACATTTACTCCCTTTCTTTTTTACTTCTTTCTTATTTTTACATTCAAACATTGTGTATCATTACAGTATACCAAATGAATTTTCCCATCACAAATACACTGCATATTGGTTCAGTCGATAATATTACCATACATATTATCAACAGATAATTTTCCATTTTTGTGTTCCTTACATGTTTTGCTTCTTTCTTTTTCTCTAGAGAACTTGATGACCCAAAAGTATTGAAGGTCAGAGTAACAAGTGACCTCAAAGATTGCATAATCAAACCACTTTTTTACATATAAAGAAATTAGGCCCCCAAATAAGAAAGAACTTTCCCAAGGTCACTTAGCAATTCAATGGAAGAATTGGGACTAGAATTATGGGTATCCTGATCTCCCAAACTCCTTTTCCCAAACACCACATCTCCATTTGGGGAACAGTGTTTCCATTGCTGCTTCTTGACATCTCATCCCCACTTTTATCCTTGGAAATCCCTGGAAGAATGAGACCCACTATCAAGAAGGGACTGTGCAAAAGTGATGAACCCCGATGCCCATCACCTCAAATCCTTTTGATCTATATCCATAAAAAACCCTCTCTTTACCTGGACATCTTTCCCTCTTCTCAACTGAAACACCCACACCTCCATTATAGCAAATGTCTTAACATCAACTAGGACATTAAGTAAAACGCAGGTAGAACCTGAATGCCTATTAATACCAGAATTCCATTCCCAGATCATTAAAGGTTGAAAGTTTGTATGTCACCAGCCTGCAGGAATGTCAACACATTTTCTGCTTATTAAGTTTTTCTCAAAATTGTAGAAAGGACTAAACATCTTGCTGTGGGGCAAAGATTCACTTCTGGTAGAAAATCCAGTGATGGATATAGCTAATTCCTTGAGATTTGTTAAAATTTTCCCTATTATTAAGCAGGAAAATGAAACTACATTTGTACAAGAGGCCTTCAAAACATTAGTGGAAAACGGAATTATCATATAAGTTTATTTTTGGTGCAATTTTTTAAATCCATACATAGTTTTTTCATAATTGCATTTTTTCATGAAATTTTTGAAGACCCTCCCCCATCTATGTTGCAAACAATTACTTGATCAAAATCAACAGCACTGATCTAGAGACCAGGACTTACACTTCCCATGGAAGAGATCTGTTCTATATCTCCTATTACTTCCCAAGGTTGTCAGGAAAAACAATGGCCAGAAAGAATAGGCATAGCTCTCACTCTCTCATGTATGACTTCTTTATATGGAGCAAGCATTTATAATGCCACTCATCATGCATGACACTAGGAATTTCCCCTCTGAGTCTATGAGCTTGTGAGCTTCTTAAAGAAGGCAGAGTAGACAGAATTATTTGTCTATATCTAGGGCCTAACATGTGACCAGTAAACACATTGCAACCACTCATATAATTGTATATGGAACTCAGCTGAAAGAATGAGTGCAATAGAGGTAGAATGGAAAAGTAGGTCAGTACCAGATTGTGAAGGACTTCAAATGAAGTTCCCAGGATCAATAGTTTCTGACAGTCAATGACTGTGTATCTTTGTGTCTTATACAAAATAGAACTCTTTGAACATTTGGAGTGCAGTCTCATAACAAGTACATCATTTAGAAACTATTCTCCCTTTAGTTTAGTGTCTGTACAAGAAGAATTCAACTTTTTTTTTTTTAATATTGAGGAACTCATAGTTCCCAGACACTTACTCCAATATATTTCAAGCAATTTGATTTAAGTGTTGCATATGCCTTGGGCCTGAGACCAAGTGTGAGAAATTTTACTCTATCAGAAAAATCACTGAGACAACTTAAGGTAATAGAAACTGGTGCTTTGGATTAAATCCATCTTTTTCCATCTTTGTTTTTCGTGCCTGCATAATGCTTCTGAAAGAAACACAAACACGCACAGGCACACACACACGTGCGCACACATACAGCATATAGCTTGAATACCTTGGAGTTAAAGACAAAAGAAAGGGACCAGCAGTTGGTGTAATGGCTATGTCGCTGGACTCCCATGCAGTTGACTGTGGTTCGAGTCCCGGAAAGGGTGGCTTAAACTCACGCCCAAGATCCCAATAGGAGAATGGAGGAGATGGGGTTGCAGTGTACCCAATCTCCCTGGGTGTGGGGGGGTGATTTCTCACTTTCTGTCTCTCTGTCTCTGTCTTTCTGACGAGGTCATGCGCCCTATAGCAAAAAATCTCTCAAAAAAAAAAAAAAGAAAAAGAAAGAAAGACAAAAGGGAGCGGATATGGAGATATGTTCTGGTCTTTAATTCAGGTACCAACTAAGATCTGAAGAGCAACATACAAAGAAAACATTTTTTTTTGTTTTATGGAGAGGTTTTTGCTACAGGGTGCATGCGCTCGCCAGACAGACAGAGAGAGACAGACAGAAAGAAAGCGAGAAATCACCCCCCAGGGGGGATGGTCATACCGCAATCCCTACTTCCTCCATTCTCCTCTTGGGATCTTGGGCACGCATGTACACGTGCCTGGAATGAATTTAAGCCACCTGGTCCAGGATTCGAACCGCAGTCAACTACATGGGAGTCCAGCGACATAGCCATTATGCTAACTGCTGGTTCCTAGAGAGAGAGATTTTTGCTATAGGGCGCATGCACTCACTGGAGAGACAGACAGGCCGAAAGCAAAAAATCACCCCCAGAAAGTATAGACAGGCCTCAATCCTTTCTCCTTCATTCTCCTCTCAGGATTTTGGGCACACATGCACACACTCCCAGAGTGTTTTAAGCCACTGGGTCCAAGACTAGAAACTCAGTTTACATGGACATTTAGCAACATAACCATTATACCATCTACTGATCCCCTATTTACACATTTACACACACATACTCACATCTATTAAGACTAGCCTATTGCAATGGGAAATTGTCCTCTTTTATGTTAGATTCTGTGCTAAAGGCAATAAGTCGCAAGCATAGAGTATGTTTACTTATTATAGTTTTAAATAATTTACTTGCAGAAAAATAAAAAGTATTAATAATATACACTTTAACATCAACTTTACAAGCTAAGTTGATGTTTATATTGAGTTTTACTATTTTCAAAGATCTTTTGTTTCAAATTAATGTTCCCAATATTAAAAAGCATTTTCATTAGTCTGCTTGGGCTGCCATAACAAAATGTCATAGAGTGAGTGGCTTAAACAACAGACATGTATTTTCTGACAGTTGTGGCAGGTGGAAATCCAAGATTAAGGTACTGGTATTGGATTCTGGTGAAACCTCTGGCTTGTATATGGCCATCTCTCACTATTTCCTCACATAGTACACAGCCTTTTCTTTGTTTTTCAGAGAGAAAGAGAGATCTTGTATCTCTTCCTCTTCTTATGAAGACAATAGTTCTATTCTTATGACTTCATTTAATCTTAATTACCTCCATAAAGGTCATGTCTGGAAATACAGTAATATTGATATTAAAGTATCAACATATGAATTTGGTGGAGAGTGGCACACACAATTCAGTTCATAACAGTATTATTAACCATACTTTACCAGTGAAGAAACTGAAGCTCTAATCAGTTTTAGTGATGTGCCCATACTAGTAATGAAAATCAAGACTAGAACTCAGAACTGTTAACTTCTGCTCCCGTATTCTTTCTATTATATAGTGTTGCCTTATAGAACGAGTTGGAAAGTATTTCTTTTGCCTCTATTTTCTGGAAGAATTTGTAGGAAATTAGTATAAGTCCTTTAAATGTTTGGTAGAATTCTCCAGTGAACACATTTGGGCCTGATACTTTATGTTTAGGAAGCTCATTATTTATTGATTTAACTTATTTGATAGTTACAGGCCTATTCAGATTATCTGTTTATCTTTTTGTAAATTTTGATAGATTGTGTCTTTCAAAGAATTTGTTTATTTCATCTAGGTTATCAATTTTGTGATCAAAGAGCTATTCCTAATAATTCTTTACTATCCTTTCAATTTCAATAGGATCAATAGTGATGATCCCTTTTGTATTTTTAGATATTAGTGGTTTATATCTTCTCTCTTTTTTGCTTGCTAGTCTGGTCACAGAGGCTTATCAATTTTATTAATAATTTCAGAGAAATATCATTCAGTTTCATAGACTATCTCTATTGATTTCCTATTTTCAATTTAATTGATTTCTGCTCAAATTTTTATTAATTCATTTACCTGTTTCTTTGGATTTAATTTACTTATTTTATTTTCCTAAAGTAGAAACTTATTAATTGATTTTTAGATCTTCCTTTTCTAGTATGTGCATTTGATGCTGTAAATTTCCTTCTGATCACTGCTTTGGCTGCATCCCACAAACCTTGATAAATAATATTGTAATTTTTATCTAATGCAAAATATTTAAAAATTTATTTTGAGATCTCTTCTTTGACCCATGTGTCACTTATAAGGGTATTGTTTAATCTCTGAGTATCTGGAAGTTTTCTAACTATCATTCTTTTATTTTATTTCTGGTTTAATTCTATTGAGTCATTGGAAAAGGTGAGATACATGTTTGCACAGAAAAACATATAAAAATATGTCTTGTCAAAATATTATGATCTGAGAGCAAACATTGTATAATTTTTTCTTAGTTCATATTTTTAAGCATTTTTATTATAATAATTATTTTTTACATATTCAATAGCTATACATCATTTAGCTTGTTTAGAGAATTTACCCAACATGAAATACACACCTCAGACCAGTCCAGTTGAAAATACTATACATGTTGTCATCAACAGGTAATTAAACATTTCCGTGTCCCACGAATGTCTTACCTATTTT
>NW_006159853.1:380286-385010 GCF_000334495.1 Tupaia belangeri chinensis | reverse complement strand
GTCCACAACTATTTTCAATGCTTTAATGTCCTCCAGTCTCTCAGTCTCTACCATAGAGTGCAGACAGTCATGTATAATTTTTATTCTTTTGAATTTGTTATGGTGTATTTTATGTCCTAAAATGTGACCAATTTTGTGAACCTGAGGGAAAAAGTATAGTCTGCTGTTGTTGATACATGTTGATTAGATCCAATTGATAGTGCTGTTCAGTTCAACTATGTCCTTGCCTCTCTTCTGCCTGTTGGATATGCTAATAATTAACAGACAGGGATTGAAATTTCCAAATAAAATAGTGAGTTTGTGTTTCTTCTTGCAGTGATAAAGTTTTTGCCTCACATATTTTAACACTTTGTTGTTATGCATATACACTTCATAGATTTTTATGTCTTCTTGGAGAATTTACCCCTTATATGATATATTGTGTAATGCCCCCCCTTTATCCTTGATGATTTTCGTTCCTCTGTAGTCTGCTTTGTCAGAAGTTAATATAGCTACACCAGCTTTCTTTTGATTAGTGCTAGCATGGTTATATATTCGTTCTTTTACTTTTTATCTATCTGTATATTTGTACTTAAAGCGGGTTTCTTATACACAGCATATTGGGTGTTTTTTTTTTTTCCCATTCTGACAATTTCTTTTGATTCCATTTAGATCATTGACATTTAAAGAGACTATTGAGGGACCAGTAGATGGCATAATAGTTACATTGTTAGATTCCCACATAGTCAACTGCAGTCCGAGTCCTGGAAACGGCAGCTTAAAACACACCAGTCATGTGTGTGTGCGTGCCCAAAACTTGAGAGGAGAATGGAGAAGGGATTGTGTTGTGGCCATTTCCCCTGATGGTGATTTCTCGCTTTCTGTATCTCTGTCTCTCTGGTGAATGTAAGCATCCTATAATAAAAATATCTCTAAAGAAAAAAAGAAACTATTGATATAATTCAATTAACATCATTACATTTGGTACTGTTTTTCTAATTGTCACCCCTCCACTCTATTTCTACCCACTCTGTTTTGTTTTACTTTTTTTTTTTTAAAAAAAAGTATTTATTTAATTAATTCCACTTATTATTTTTAAATTTGACCAGGTCCAGGACTCAAACCATGGTCAACCATGTGGGAATCTAGCACCTTTAACCACCACACCACCTTCTGGCCTCAGCCCACCCTGACTAAATTGAGCATTTCATATGATTTTATTTTCTTTTTAAGTACACAAGCTTTATTTCTTTATTAATTTAACTTTCTTTAATGTTTTCCCTAAAATTTTGGTATATTTTTACAATGAGTACAAGTCTACTTTCTAACACTGTATCATTTTATAAGTCATGCAAATGCCTTAAAATAGAGTATTCCCAGTAAATTTCACCTATTCTTCATAACACTGCTGTCATTCATTTAACTTGTTCATAAGATATGATAACCAAATGCAATGTTATTATTTACCTATTAGATAAATAAAGAATAAGAAAAATAGAGTATTTAATTCTACTTTCAGTATTCCCTAATGCTCTTCTTTCTTTACACAGATCTAAGTTTCTGAACTATATCACATTCCCTTTTAATGAAGAACTTCCCACATTTTTTGCAAGGCAGGCCTAATTGTGACAATTTCTCTCCCCTTTTTTTTTTTTAATCTGAGAAAGTATTTATTTTTCCTTCAATTTTGAAATGTAATTTTGGTATATATAGAATTCTAGGTTCATGGACTTTTCTTTCAATACTTTAAATATTTAATTCCACTCTGCTTACATAGTCTAAATGAAGTCCAATGTAATTCTCATTCTTGCTTCTCAGTAGGTAAGAAGTTTTGGTCCTCTGGCTTATTTCAAGATATTTTCCTTTGTTTTCATTTTTCTGCAGATTCAGGTATGCCTAGGAATACATATTTTGGTATTTATCCTGGATCGTATTCTTTGAGCAACCTGGATGCATGATTTGCTGTCTTTCTTTGGTTTTCTAAAATTATAAGTCATTATTACCTCAAATAGTTTTTTTGTTTCTTTCTCTTTTCTCCTTCTGGTATTTTTATATACATTATGTACATTATATATACCCCTTTGATCATTGTGCCATAGTTATTGGATATTCCATTCTGTATTTTCATTCTTATTTTTATTTGCATTTCATTTTAGCACATTTTTTCAAGCTCATTATTATTATTTTCTTTTGATTATAGCCCATCTATGGAAGAGACCATCCAAAGTTATTCTTCATTTCTGTTGCAGTGATTTAAATGTATGACATTTCTTTTTGTCCTTTCCTAGGCTTCCTGTCTGTTTACATTATCTGTGTGTTCTTGGATGCTGTCCACTTTTTCCTGAGGAGGACATTAGCATATTAATTATAGTTGTTCTAAATTCCCAATAAGATCATTCTAATTTCTCTCTTATGTGTAAGTCTGGTTCTGATGCTGGCTCTGTTCTTCAAACTGTGTTTTTTATCTTTTGATATGTCTTATTTTCTTTTTGAATAGTCAAGCATGATGTACTGGGTAAAAGAAACTGAGGTACATAGATTTTGAGAATGAGATTTTATGTTTATCTGGGTAAGTTCTAAATTCCCAATAAGATCATTCTAATTTCTCTCTTATGTGTAAGTCTGGTTCTGATGCTGGCTCTGTTCTTCAAACTGTGTTTTTTATCTTTTGATATGTCTTATTTTCTTTTTGAATAGTCAAGCATGATGTACTGGGTAAAAGAAACTGAGGTACATAGATTTTGAGAATGAGATTTTATGTTTATCTGGGTAAGTTTTTAGCTGTGTTTACTGTTTTTTAAATTTTTATTATTATAATCTTGTTTATATTACATTGAATCACATATATCTTTACAATGTATTACATTTCTTTTTCCAGAAGGAATACTATGCATATCAGCCAAGACAAAGACATTAGTATCCACATCATCATCATCAAGTAGCTTTTCATGATTATTTTCCAGATTATTATTATTTTTATTCTCATTATTTTTTAAACATTCAGTCACTGTATATATCATTTTGTTTGTAAAAACAATTTACCCAACATGAAATATTTCTCAAACCAGTCCAGTTGAGAATACTAGACATGTTATCAACAGTTAATAAACCATTTCTGCGTCCCACTAATGTCATACCTCTTTATTTATTCTCTTATCTTTCTCTGTACTCTTCCTGTCTCCCACCCCATTCCACACTGTCTTCAGCATCCCTAACTACTTTCACTGCTTTTAGAGCCCTCCAATATTTTGATCTCTCCCATAAAGTGTGAATAGTCAGTATATATTAAGTGAATACATACAATATCTTTCTTTCATATCCTGACTTGCTTCACTCAGCAATAGATCCTCCATTTTTGACCACTTTCTATCAAATGCCAGGATCTTTTCTTTTCTTTCTTTTATGGCTGAGTAGTATTTCATAGAATATATGTGCCACACTTTTTCAATCCATTCATCTGTTTGTGGATATTTGGGTTGGTTCCACATCTTAGCTATTGTGAATAATGTTGCAATAAACATTGATGTGCAAGAGTTTTTCCAACCAAGCATTCTCCTGTCTTTTGGGTAGATACCTGGAAGTTGGATTGCTGGATCAAATGGTAGTTCTTTTTGTAGGCCTTTGAGGAACCTCCATATTGTTTTCCAAAGTGGCTGATCCAGTTTATATTCGAACCAACAGTGTAGGTGAGTTCCCTTTTCACCATATTCCTGCCAACACTTATAACTTTTTATGTTTTTAATCTTTGCCATTCTGACAAGGTTTAGCTGGTAACTCATTGTGATTTTACTCTGCATCTCCCTTATGAAGAGAGATGTTGAGCTCTTCCTCATATGCTTTTTGGCTGTTCGTATGTCTTCCTTAGAGAAATTTTTGTTCAGCTCATTTTCCCATCTTTTAATTGCATTAATCATTTTTTTTTCTGAGTAATCCAATTGATTTCCCTGTGTATTCTGGTTATTAGTCCCTTGTCTGAGGCATATTTAACAAAAATATTTTCCCATTCTGAAGGTTATCGATTCCAACTTATTACTGTGTCCTTTGCTGTGCAGAAACTTCTTAGTCTTATATTGTCCCACCTGTCTATTTTAGGGATTACTGTCTGTGCTTTGAGAGTCTTATTTAAGAAATCTTTGCCTAACTCAATGTCTCCCAGTTTCCCTAGTATTTTCCACCAGTACTTTTATAGTTTGAGGTCTTAGGTTCAGATCTTCGATCCATTTTGAGTTGATTTTTGTTAATGGTGAAAGATGGGGGTTCAGTTTCATCTTTCTGCAGGTGGATACCCATTTTTCCAGCACCATTTGCTAAAGAGGTTTCCCTTTTCCCAATGGATTGATTGGTACTGTTCGTCAAAAATCAGTTGGTTGTAAGCTTTGGGAGTCATTTCTGGGGTCTCTATTCTATTCCATTGATCCACCTTCCTGTTTTTGTGCCAATATTATGCTGTTTTAATGATCACAGCTTTATAGTATATCTTGGGGTCAGGGAGTGATATGCCATTCACTCTGTTTTTCTTATGCAGGATTGCTTTGGCAATACAAGTTCTTTTATGATTCCAGACAAATTCTATGATTGTCTTTTCTAGATTTGTGAAGAATATCTCTAGTATTTTGACTGGAATTGTGTTAAATATGTAGATTAATTTGGGTAGAATTGTCATTTTGATTATATTATTCTTCTAACCCAGGAACATGGGATATCCTTCCACTTTTCTCTTTTTTTTTTTTTTTTTTTTGGAGGGG
>NW_006159853.1:376161-380119 GCF_000334495.1 Tupaia belangeri chinensis | reverse complement strand
TTAGGCCACTGGGTCTGGGACTCGAACCACGGTCGACTACGTGGGAGTCTAGCGACATAGCCATTATGCTAACTGCTGGTCCCATCCTTCCACTTTTTTGTGTCCTTTTCAATATCTTTTTTAAGGTTTTCATAGTTTTCTTTGTAAAGGTCTTTGACTTCCTTAGTTATATTTATTTCTAGGTATCTTGTACATTTTGTGCTAATGGTAAAAGGGATTCCTATCTTCAGCTCTATTTCATTTGTTTATATATAGAAATAGTATAGATTTTTGGATGTTGATTTTGTATCCTGCCACTTTACTGTATTCATTGTATGACTTCGAGAAGTTTTTTCATGGAAACCTTTGGGTCTTCTAAGTATACTATCATGTCATCTGTGAATAAAGATATTTTCAACTCTCAGGACCAGCAGTTAGTGTAATAGTTATGTTGCTGGACTGTCACATAGTCGACCATGGTTCAAGTCCCGGACCCGGTGGCTTAAACTCACGCCAGGCGCATGTGCATGCGTGCCCAAGATCCTGAGAGGAGAATGAAGAAGAAGGGATAGGGGCCTGGCCATCTCCTTTGGGGGGGGTGATTTCTTGCTTTCTGTCTCTCTGTCTCTCTCTGTCTTTCTGGTGAGTGCATGCACCCTATAGCAAAAAAACTCTACAAAAACAGAAAAAAAATTTTTTTCCAGCTCTTCTTTGACTATTTAAATGCCTTTTATATTGTTCTCATTTCTGATTGCATTAGCTAACAATTCCAGCATTATATTAAAAAGCAGTGGAGAAAGGGGGCAGCCTTGTCTAGTACGAGTTTTTAGTGGAAAAGCTTTTAGCTTTTCCCCATTCAGTATGTTAGCTATAGGATTTTCATATATGGCTTTTATTGTGTTGAGAAATGACCTTTCTATGCCAATCTTACTGAGAGTCTTAATCATGAAAGGATGATGCATTTTATGAAATGCTTTCTCTGCATCAATTGAAATGGTCACATAGTCTTTACCCTTCTTTCTCTTAATATGGTGTATTATATCTATGGTCTTGCTTATGTTGAACCACCCTTGCATCCCGGAAATAAAGCCTTCCTGGTCGTGATGAATAACCTTTGTTATACGATGTTGAATAACATTTGCAAGTATATTGTGGAGAATTTTTACATCTATATTCATCAGCGATATTGGTCTGTAGTTTTCCTTTTTTGTTATGTCCTTGTCTGTTTTGGGAATGAGGATTATGAAGGCTCAACAGAATGAATTTGGAAGGGTTTCCTTCCTTTTGAATCTTTTTTTTTTTTTTGGAGAGGTTTTCGCTATAGGGCGCGTGTGCTCGCCAGACAGACAGAGAGAGACAGAAAGCGAGAAATCGCTCCCCAGGGGAATGGCCACGCCACAATCCCTTCTCCTCCATTCTCCACTCGGGATCTTGGGCACGCACGCACAAGCGCCCAGCATGAGTTTTAAGCCACAGGGGCCGGGACGCGAACTGCAGTCGACTACGTGGGAGTCCAGTGACATAGCCATTATGCTAATTGCTGGTTGCCCTTCCTTTTGAATCTTTAGAAATAAGGGTTAAATATTCTGTAAAGGTTTTGTAGAATTAAGAAGTGAAGCCATCTGTGCCTGTCTTTTTCTTTGTCTGGAGGTTCTTTATTACTGATTCAATCTCCTGGCTTGTTATGGGCCTATTCAGGTTTTCTGCGTCCTCCTGATTCAATCATGGTAGATCATAATCATATGCATCCAAAAATGTGTCCATCTCCTCCATGTCCTCTTGTTTGTTGATATACAGTCATTCATAGTATCCTCTAATGATATTTTGTATTTCTATTATTTCTGTTGTAATGTTGCCTGTTTCATCATGTATTTGATTTATCTGGTTTCTTTCTTTCTTCTTCTTGATAAGTCTAGCCAATGGTGTGTGGATTTTGTTAATCTTTTCAAAGAACCAGCATTTGCTTTCGTTTATTTACTTTCTTTTTTTTTTCTTGGAGAGGTTTTTGCTATAGGGCGTGTGCACTCGCCAGACAGAGAGAGAGAGACAGAGAGACAGAAAGCGAGAAAGCGAGAAATCACCCCCGAGGGAGGATGGCCACACCACAATTCCTCCTCCTCCATTCTCCTCTCAGGATCTTGGGCACGCACTCACACGCGCCCAGTGTGAGTTTAAACCACCGTGTCTGGGACTCAGTCCACTGTCTACTACGTGGGAGTCTAACAACATAGCCATTTTGCTAACTGCTAGTCCCTCTTGTTTATTTTCTGTAAGGTTTGTTTATTTTTTATTTCATTTATTTCTGCTCGGATCTTTATTATTTGTTTTTGCCTGGCATTGCTTCAGTTTTGTTATTGTTGTTTTCCAATTCCCTGAGGCATGATGTTAAGTTATCTATTTGCCACTTTTCCATCTTTTTCTTACATGCACTAATTGCTATGAATTTACCTCTTATGACAGCTTTTGCTATGGCCCATAGATTATGGAAACTCATGTACTCATTATCATTTGTTTCCATATTTTTTTTTAATTTCAGACTTAATTCCTTCAGTAGTTAAGAAGTCATTCATAAGTAGATTGTTCAGTTTCCATGTTTTTATGTATTTTCGAGAATGTTTCTTGAAATTAATATTGGGTTTAATTCCATCATTGTCAGAGAAGGTGCTGGATGTAGTTTCTATGCCTTGAATCTGTAAAGACTTGATTTGTGTCCTATCATGGTCAATCTTTGAAAATTTGCCATGGCAGAGTGAGAAAAATGTATATTTTGTCATCTTAGGGTGGAAGATTTTAGAGATATCTATCAAGCCCATTCGATTTATAGTATTATTTATTTATTTTATTTTATTTTGGAAAATTCACTTATATTTGAAATTTTATTATTATTATTATTATTTCACTTTATTTTATACATTCAAACATGTTATTTAGCTTACAAAGTGAATAATTCAATATGTGGACATTTCTCCCTAGTACAGTTAATAAAAGTATAAAATTATCTTCAACAGATAATGACACATTTCTTTGTCCCCTTAATGTTTTACCTATTTTTCTTCTAAATGTCCTTCCTCAGCCTCTACTCTTTCACACACACTATATCTCGTATTCACATCCATTTACTGTGTTTCTATATCCTTTAGTCAATCAATTTCAGTCATAGAGTGTGGACACTTGGTATATATTGAGTGGGGACATAAAAATGACTCTCCTTCATAGCTTGGCTTGCTTCCTCAGCAATAAATCTTCCATATTCTTCCACTTTCTGTCAAAATCCAGGATTTTGCTGTTTTTCATGACTGAATAGTATTCCATAGAGCATATGTGCCACAGTTTTTCAATCTATTCATCTGTTCATGGGCATTTGAGTTGGTTCCATGTCTTAGCAATTGTGAATAGTGCCGTAATAAATGTCAATGTGCAAGCACTTTTCTGATTAAGAACTCTTTTGTCCTTTGGGTAGATACCAAGGGGTGGGATTGCTGGATAATATGGTAGTTCTATTTGTAGAATTTTGAGGAATCTCCAAACTTTTCTCCACAGTGGCTGGATCAATTTACATTCCCACCAGCTGTATAAGAGAGTTCCCTTTTCACCACACCCTAGTTTGTCTTAAAGTCCCAAGACAGAAACCTGAGGTCCAAAGGACAGTCAGGGGGAATGAGCCATGGGTCCCAGCCATGAGGGCTTTCAGCCACAGGCAGCCTGGTGTCAGGCAATGCTGCTGGAACCAGTCTCTGAATGGGGTGGGGAAAGGCGCACATTTCTTTCTTTTTTTTTTTTTGAGAGAAGTTTTTTTGCTATAGGGCACTTGAGCTCGCCAGACAGACAGAGAGAGACATAGAGACAGAAAGCAAGAAATCACCCCCCAGGGGGGATGGTCACGCCACAATCCCTTTTCCTCCATTCTCCTCTCGGGATCTTGGGCACGCACGCACACATGCCCGGCGTGAGTTTTAAGCCACCGGGTCTGGGACACGAA
>NW_006159853.1:371699-376033 GCF_000334495.1 Tupaia belangeri chinensis | reverse complement strand
CGGAGCCGCGGGTCCTGGCCTTTAGGGTCGACAGTCACAGGTAGCCTTGTGTCTAGCAATCTTTACTATTTGTTTTAGCTGTATATGTCAGAGGTTAAAATGTCTTCTAGGATCTTTTTTTTTTTTTAAGTTTATTTATTTCTTCCATGAGAGGGTAGAAGAGAGAGGGAGGAAGAGAGAAACAGGCATCCCCGACAAGGTCTTCATTCTATGATTATCATCCCCAGTCTCAACTAGCCCAGATAACAGACACATGCATGTGAGCTGGTGTGTACAGAGAATCATTTAGATGAAAACCCAGGACCTTTCCATGTGGGTTTACCATCACAGAGCATTTTGGTTCTGCTGTGCCATCAGCTAGCCCCTGATGTCCTTGTTTTTGTCTACTTTATTGTCTTTGGATTTCCCTAGGGACTTCTAAAACAAGATATGAGACACAGCAGTTCTTTCCATTTTATTCCTTTGTTATTGAAGTGGTGAAAAACATTCCATTGACCTATGATTAAGCCTCAGTGTTAGTGAGTCAGTGCCTCTGGGCTGTGACCTTCACAAGCACCTCTCAGTTTTTTCCCCTTTAGGAGAGACAGGAAGGAGAGGAGGAGCTAGAATTGGGTATTTCCCTTTACCCAGATCATTTACACTCTTATAAAGCACTAGCCAGTTATACACTGGTAAAATAGTTTCCCTTGAGGGCAGGACTTGTTAAGAAAAGTAGAATGATCTGGCCAAATTTCAAAATGGTTTCTTTTCCCTTCCCCTTGTTGAAATCTTAAGGGAATTCTCAGATCTTTACTATATGAACTAGTAGGGCTACTGGAGACAAAACACATGAAAACACAGAGCTTCCCCTAAAAGTGACCTTCCTTCAGAGTTTTTAACTTTCAATCTTGTACACAGTGAGCCTCCAATAATCAGTCAATTACAGTTTAATTTTCCTTACCCCACTACTAGGTCCAATAATAGCTTCTGCTCCTGAGCTTCTGTTCCAGTAAGCTGTGATTCTCTGAATCTTCCCATCTCTCCTATTTGAAGGAAGGAGGAAGGGGTTATAACTGTTTTCCCTGTAACTCAATTCTCTAATGCATCTAAGAAGAGTTTTTGATTTTACATTTATTCTTCTTTTCCTGTTATAGGAAGAAACGACTTCCTTACATGTTGAAATGGACAACATAAGTCTCACTTGCATTAATGTACAAGGTATTTTTTCCCCAATTCTAATTGTTTTCACCATTACGCTCTTTAACTTTCTCTT
The DNA here is from genome assembly GCF_000334495.1 of Tupaia belangeri chinensis. Taxonomy (NCBI): domain Eukaryota; kingdom Metazoa; phylum Chordata; class Mammalia; order Scandentia; family Tupaiidae; genus Tupaia; species Tupaia belangeri. The sequence goes on along the minus strand of NW_006159853.1, from coordinate 374,781 downwards.
AGAATCTCTAGTCCTAATAAATCTCAAATCTGTCCTCCTTGGTTTCAAATCTTCTTCAGTCCATACCTTATCTCATTTTAGATCAAAACCTCTCCTGCTGGTCAACATCTACCTATTGCTGGAAGCTATAGCTAAAATGTACGTTGCTTTATTACTGTGATTTTATCTCAAGCTCAAATAATTAGCTATGCTCATGTATACATTCCAAGACCCCATTAATATTTTTGTATTTCCCATAGAATTTGGTACACCATATATATGCTACAAATGGGAAATTTCCTTAAAAGAATTTTTCCTAATGGGCAAGGCAAATGTTATAATGAATATGATCAATCCCAATATATTTTAGAATGACCAAGAAAAGTTTTATGATAGAAACTGAAATTAAGTCATGTCCTGAAGAAGGTGTAGGATTTATATTGATTGAGAGGGAATAAAATGGCATTTCAAATTTCAAGCATAGCATGAGCAAAAGAACAGAGACAAAATAAGAAAAATAAAATCTGATTCTAAGGAATATGTCCTACCTGCTGTTTAGAAGAACTGTTACTGAGATAATTTTGGTGACTTGAGAGCTTTGAAAATATTAACATACTCTATAGCTGATCAAGTATTTGTTACATAGAGGGAGTACATTCGGTTTGGATGTACAACAAGCAATTATCAAGTCTTTTATAGAGACTTAATGGTTAAACATTGCTTCTCTAATTAAAATTATTTATTTTTGTTTCTTTTCTTAGAATTATTTTATTTAACTTTATTTATTCATTTACTTATTTTAATTTGACCAGAGAGAGACAGAGCAATAGAGAGAGAGTGGGGGGAAGAGTGAGAGAAAATGAGAAAGCAAGTCATCAGGTCTAGGACTCAAATCACAGTTGGCTATGTGGGTGGCTCTTCACCACCACCACCTGCTGGCTCTTATTGTTGTTTCTTTATTCATGTGAACATATGTGCACGCACATGATAATGAGAGGGAATAAAATGGCATTTTATTCCCTCTCATTATCATGTGATCCAGTCATGCCATGATCTCCTTCTTTTAGTTTTCTAGCCAATTGGATCTTGGGCATTTGCACACACATCTGGCATGTTTCAGGCTGACGAGGTTGGGGATTTGAACAGTGGTAGCCATACGAGATTTGACTTCCTTTATGTAGCACATTACCACTCACTATGGAACTGGCCCCTAAAAATATTTATGATAAGGCCTTAAGTTCCTTTGTGGGCTCAGGGTAGAGGTATATATGTGGAAGAATTTACTAACTAAAGTTCAGAAAGATAAAGTAGCATTCTCACTATCACCCAGTAAAGTGAGTAGGCAGGATTCAAATCCATGTCTATTTAACTTAAAACATCATATTATTTAAACAACATAATGCTTTCTCTATGCAACGAGCATTCAAAAATGAAATGGGACGCCTTGTAAAAGAGTGACTACCTTGAGCTCCAACTGTGCAGTCATAGGTGGATCAATACTGGGAAGGGATTTTACAGAAATGATTCAAACATGGGGTTAAGGAGAGATGTAGACTCATCACTTAACTAGTAATGATCATTTCCAACTCTGAGAAACTCTGACTTGATTTAAATGTTTTAAGGGTATTTTTATTTTCTAAATCATTATAACGTAGGGTTTTCTGACTAGCAAATGTTAGCTCTTACACGACTTACTCTGAGTTTAATCACTGGATCCTCTATTCAGAAATATTGACCCTGCAGAGTCCTCCAGTCAAAACTCAGGTTGTCATAGCGATGCCAAAGTAAAAGGACTGTTTCATGAATTTCCTGATGTGCACAAAATGGCTAAGCTTATCACTGTAGTAATTTAGACATATCATGAAAAAAACTGGTCTCTATTCCTTGAAATCAAATTGAAGGCTATTGAGTATATTACTGCACAATTTGGGAAATTTTTAAACATTTATAAATGTTCTTGCCTTCTTTTTTTTTAGACACATTTTTTTTTCTGTAGGGTGCATGCACTCAATGGAGAGACAGAGAGACAGAAAGTGAGAAATCACTCACCATGGGGGAAGGTCACACAGCAATTCTTACTCCCTCATTCTCCTCTCAGGATTTTGGGCATATACGCGCACACATGTTTTTCTTTTTTTTTTTTCTTTTCTTGAAATTTATATTTTGGGAACCAGCAGTTAGCGTAATGTCTATGTCGCTGGACTCCCACGTGGTCGACAGCGGTTTGCGTCCCGGACCTGGTGGCTTAAAACTCACATCGGGCGCATGTGCATGCATGCCCAAGATCCCGAGAGGAGAATGGAGGAGAAGGGATTGTGGCGTGACCATCCCCCCTGGGGGGTGATTTCTTGCTTTCTGTCTCTATGTCTCTCTCTGTCTGTCTGGCGAGCGCACGCGCCCTATAGCAAAAAAAACTCTCAAAAAATTTATAATTTTTACATTAGTTCTCGATACATCATTACAGCATACAAAATAAATTTTCCATCCAAAATACACTGTATATTGGCTCAATCAAACACATCAACATACATGTTATCAACAAATAATTTTCTATTCCTTATGTCTTATATATTTAGCTTTTTTTGTTGTTGCCATCCTTGATTCCCTATCCCTCACACTCTGCTGTGTCCTACCCTCCTCCCACATAGTCTCTGGTATCCATGGTTGTTTTCTATGCCTTACCCCCATTTTAATTGATTTGCTAATGATCTTAATTAGTCTAAATATTTGCAATATCAAGCGCAGCTGATATATACATATACATGAACCCAAGTCTGACTTTAGGCATAAACCTCAGTGAGTAGAATGAACATACTATAAAGTAGTACCTAGCTGGGGCTATATAGCTTACTGCAGTCATCAAATATGCATTTTTAAAAAAATTTCGATATGAACAGTTTTGGTGGGTTTTTTTTTTCTCCTGAAACTTTTAATTAATTTACATTCATTTCCTGAGCATCATCACAACATAATAAATGTGGTTTCTCATCTAGAACAAACTGCATTGTAGCTTAATCATGCATGTTATCATTAATAATATTCCATTTCTACTTTCATATATATGTGGGCATGTATATATATATATGTTTTTTACCCCATGTCT
>NW_006159853.1:368771-369985 GCF_000334495.1 Tupaia belangeri chinensis | reverse complement strand
TCACGTTAAAAAATTCTAAAAAGAAAAAATTAAAAAAAAAAAAGAGAAGACAGAGACAGAAACAGAGGTAGAGAAAGACAAAGACAGATACAGAGACAGGAGGTCTAGAAGGGGTCTTCCTATAAAGCAAGTTTTGTTTGCTGGAGGCCGAATTATCAGTGGGGAATATTCAATTCTTTGTTTCCCCCAAAGTGGCTAGTTTGACAGAGCTATGAAGCTGTCTCTTCAAGAAAGCCTGTTCCGTTTTGCCTCTCCATGTGAGTTTTGTGTGCTGGAGGCTGAATTATCGGTGGGAAATCTTCATTTCTCTGTTTCCCCCAAAGTAGCTAGTTCAACGGAGTCAAGATGCTTTCTCTTCAAGAAGGCCTGTTCCCTTTTTCACGCGCACACATGTTTTTCAAGCTGCTGGGTCTGGGGTTCAAACTGCAGTCAACCATCTGTAAGTCCAGCAACGTAACCATTATGCCATCTTCTATTCCCTGTTCTTGCCCTTATTTAACACTGTTAGTGGTTTTCAAGAAAAATGATTATTTACAGCACATGGTAAACACTGTGCTCTGATCAAAGCATCTGTGGGAAATGCCTTTGAAGACAGAATTTCTGAGCTCCTCTCCTAGTCCTCATCCTAGCAATAGGTCAGACTACCGTTTCGTAACTATAGTGATCAAACAATTTCTAATAAGGTGGATCTCCTACTTTAGACAGAGATGAAAACATCTTGAATCAAGTCTAAGTTGCTGTTAAGAAAAACATCTTGCTACATTTCCCTTCCCTCCCACCCGCTTGGTTTAGGGTCAGTCACCTGCAATTGGAATGTTATCAGGAGCAAATCTTAGCTCATATAACAAGATGGGGATTTGGAATGATTTTGAAAATGACAACAGGATTTTGTTGTTTGTTTAGAATAACCTAATTGTATTATCCTTTTCAGATCTTCTCCAAATTTCCTTTTTATTTTCAATTTCTTTTTTTTTCAATTTATTTATTTGCATTCATTCACTGTACATCATTACAACATACAAAATGAGATTTTCCATCCAGAGTATACTGTATATTGTCTCAATCAAGCACATCAACAAACATGTTATTGTCAGCAAATGATCTTCCATTTCTTGTTTTCTGTATGTTTTCCTTTTTACTCCCTATCTTTGATTCCCTATCTCTTACCCTCTGCCACCTCCCGCTCTCCTCCCACACTGTCTCTGGTATCTATG
>NW_006159853.1:365717-367643 GCF_000334495.1 Tupaia belangeri chinensis | reverse complement strand
TCAGTCTTCATGGTGGATTTTTCTAGGCCAGCCATTTTCTCCTCTACATCTGAGATTCTATTTTCTGAATGATCTAGTCTGCTTTTAATACTTTCAAGGGAGATTTTGACTTCTTGTATTATAGACTTCATCTCTAGCAGTTCCATTTGAGTCTTTTGTAAAGTGTGTAATTCCTCTTTTAGATCTTGCAGAAATTTCCTCATCTCCTGGAACTCGTCAACTTCTTTCTCCTTTCTCTTTAGCAGTTCATTATCTCTCTTCTCTTCCATCTCTGTTAGCTTAGACATTATGAATGATCTGAATTCCTTATCAGACATTTCCATGATTTTCACCGAACTGCTTGTGGATGAAGAAGAGTTACTCTTTTCCCTTGGAGGAGAGGTATTTTCTTGTTTTCCCATATTTCTTGTGATCCAGCGGTGATTTCTTGTCATCTGATGGATGTTGTGTTTCTTTCAAATTCTTGAAGTTCAGCCTTAATGTTCAGGAGCAAGCAGGCAGAGGTGATCTAGAATCTCTTTGCCATTCTATTGTGATTGTGCTAGCTCGTTTGTTGGAGGCTGAATTATTAGTAGAAAATCTTCATTCCCTTAAAAATCTAGTTCACTGTAGCCATGTGGAACCTTCTCCTGAAGCCCATGGCTTCTTCTGCCGCTACCTCATTTGTTGGAGGCTGAATTATTAGTAGAAAATCTTCATTCCCTTAAAAATCTCGTTCACTGTAGCCATGTGGAACCTTCTCCTGAAGGTCCGTGGCTTCTTCTCTCAATTCCTTTATTTTGATTAAATGTTAGATAGAGTTCTTTGTGTCTTCCTCCTCCTCTGCTAAAGTTTAAAGAATAATCCACTGCTTAAGTCAGCCTGCTCAATGTCATTTTATAATTATATGAGATTGGAACAACCTCGTCCCTATTTGAACATAAATTAATTCAGAAAAGACCAACCACAATATGGAATCTGGAAGCTCCCAGGCTAACGATGGGTTTTAAAATAATAATAATTTCTTAAACATAGCAAATTTAGTTTGTACCATGAATGTTCACTCAATTGCACTTTTACCAATGTAATTCTTTTGTAAAGAAACTCAAAATATGACACAAACTTCATATCTAAAAGTTTAAAAACATGCTAGGGAAGAACTGACATTTTGATTAAATTCTTCCAATACAGTATGCCCACATTTTTGTTTCCTTTTAAATTTTCTGCTTTAGTTTTTCATAGTTTTCCTTGTAGAAGTCTTTGACTTCTTTGGTTAGGTTTATTCCCAGGTATCTTTTACTTTTCTGGTTATTGTAAACTTCAGTCTGTTTATTGTTTGTGTATAGAAATGCTATAGATTTTTGTATCCTGCCACTTTTTGTCATTTATATATCACTTCCAGTAGTTTAAATTACATATTTAATGCAATTCCAATCAAATTACCATAGACATTCTCTACTAATTTTTTAAAAAATCATAGAATTTGTCTGGAATCATAAAAGACCTAGTATTGTCAAAGCAACAGTGTGCAAGAAGATTGGAGTAGGAGGCATCTTATGCTCTGACCCCAAAATATATTACAAAGCTGTGATAATCAAATCAGCATGGTACTGGCACACAAACAGGTATGGAGACCAATGGAACAGAATAAAGAACCCAGAAATAAGCCCCAAAACATACAGACAACTGATTTTTTAGCAAAGGGCATCAGACAATCCAATGTAAAAAAGAAAATCTCTTCAGAAAATGGTGCTGGAAAAACTGGGTATCCACCTGAAGAAACATGAACTTGGACCTCTATCTCTCACCACTAACGAAAATAAATTCAAAGATCTAAATGTAAGACCTCAAAGTATAAAACTACTGGTGGAGGGACCAGCAGTTAGCGTAATGGCTATGTCGCTGGACTCCCACGCAGTCGACCACGGTTCGCATCCCGGACCCGGT
>NW_006159853.1:355090-365526 GCF_000334495.1 Tupaia belangeri chinensis | reverse complement strand
AAGTGCTATTTAAAAAAAACAAACAAACAAACAAAAAAAAAACTACTGGTGGAAAACACTGAGGAAACACTTGGAGACATCAAATTAGGCAAATATTTCTAAATAAGACCCCCAAAATACAGACTACTATCCTCAAAATAAACAAATGGGATTGCATCAGTTTAAAAAGCTTCTGCACAGCCAAAAGAACAATAATTAGATTGAATCAACAACCCTTGGAATGGGAGAATATATTTCCAAATTATGCCTTAGATAAGAGGCTGATAGGCAGAATATACAGGGAACTCAAGCAGGTTAAACCACACACACAAAAAAAATGAAAAGATGGGAAAATGAGCTGAGTAGACAACTCTCTAAGGAAGACATACAAACAGCAAAAAGCATGCAAAAAAATGCTCCACATCACTTATCATAAGGAAGATTCAAATCAAAAACACAATTAAAACCACCTAACCCCAGTCAGAATAGCTAAGGTATTAAAATGCAATCAGGAAAGATTGATAAATGCTGCTGAGGCTGTGGAGAAAAGGGAATTATCCTACACTGTTGGTGGAACTGTATTAGTACAGCTGCTGTGGAGAACAATACAGAGGTTCCTCAAAAACCTATAAATAGAACTATTACATGATCCAGCAATATCATTTCTCGGTTTGTACCCAAAGGATAGGAATACATTTGGTCAGAAAAACACTTGCACATCCATGTTTATTATGGCATTATTCACAAATACTTGAACATGGAACCAACCCAATGTCCAAGAACAAATGAATGGATTATATAAGTGTAGCACAAATACACTATGGAATGCTACTCAGCCATAAAAAATAACAAGACCCTGGCATTGGATAGAAAGTGGATGAATATGGAAGATTTACTGTTAAGTGAAACAACTCAGACTTGAAAAAGAGATATTGTATGTTCCCACTTAATATATACCAAATGTCTGCACTCTATGGCAGAAATGGAAAGATTGGAAGGTATAAAGGCATGGAGAACAACTATGGATAGTAGAGACAGTGTGGGAGGAAGGTGGGAAATGGGGCAGGGTGAGAGGAAGAAAATCAAGGGGCAGGGAAGAAGCAAATCAATTAAGAAAACAAAAATGGAAAATTATCTGTTGATGATAACATGTATGGTAATATCTTTGACTAGACCAGTATACTGTGTTTTCATGATGGGGAAATTCATTCAGTATGCAGTAATGATACACAGTGATTGAATGTAAATAATAATAATAATAAACTTTACAAATAAAAAATACTTGGGATCAGTAATCATCATTTGGCCATAAATTAAAGGCAAGCTAGAATCACAAGTTGCAGTCCTGTGGTGAACGGCTCTGAACCAGGTCAAAACAAAAGCAGTTATCCATAACAAACAGTCTTTTTCCAGTACTGAAAACAAATGAAAAGCTTCCAGGGCCTATTTTGAACAGATTTCTTTAAGGAGTCAATTCCCCAAAACTTCCTAAAGGATTATTACTAAGTCTAATACAGTGAATTCAATTCTCTGTGTCCAATGGCAATTCCTCTATTGGATATCACTTGATATTAGCAAAAAGATGAATGTGACTCAACAGTATGTTCTTATGAATATTAATGAATCTGAGTTTATGCAGCATGAAATCCTATCTAACAAAATTTTGTGACCAAAAGAAATAAGGTCACAGATTTGAGCATCTAAAATGAGGTCTTTTCCAAATTGTGATGGAATATATCCAACTACCATGTATATTGTGTAAGAAAGAGAAAAATGAAAGTGAAAAAAAAAAGAGAATGAGTCATAAAACTATTTTTATCTATGATTTCATGAACTTAAGGGAAAAAAGGTCAACCAGGATGAGAAGAACAAGGTGTAAGACTAAGTCTTTTTTTTTTTTTGAGAGGTTTTTGCTATAGGGCGCGTGCGCTCACCAGACAGACAGAGAGAGACAGAGAGATAGAAAGCGAGAAATCACCCCCCAGAGGGGATGGCCACGCCGCAATCCCTTCTCCATTCTCCTCTCAGGATCTTGGGCACACACGCACACGCACCCAGCATGAGTTTAAGCCACCGGGTCCAGGATGCAAACCGCGGTTGACTACGTGGGAGTCCAGCAACATAGCTATTATGCTAACTGCTAGTCCCAAGCCTAAGTCTTGAGCTGCCACTATAAGGTTCATTGTCTGTAGAAATACTAGACACTGAATGACAACAGCAACACATTTTTACTGCATTCTTAGTATTTCCACTCTTTTCGATGGATACAGAAATCAAAAGACACATCTGTGTATCCTTAAGGGGCTCCTACAGTCCGATAAAGTAGACTCATTGTGATTTTGATTTGCATCTCCCTTATGATAATGGATGTTGAGCATTTTCTTTATGTACTTTTTGGTTGTCCATATGTCTTCCTTGGAGAGTTATCTGTTAAGCCACTCCAACAAGATGATTTCTCCCTTTCTATCTCTCTCTCTCTCTCTCTCTCGCTCTCTCTCTCTCTCTGGTGAGTGTAAGCACCCTATAGCAAAAATCTTTCTAAAAAACACAAAAACAAAACTTGAATCTCTTAAGCATGCTACACAAGGCCATCCACGACATATCCTCTGTCTGCCTCATCTCTCACCACAGCATTCATCATAATATTGTAATTATGGTTGGCTAGACTGTTAAGACTGCGTCATCTTCCTCTCACACTGTCTCTGGTATCCACAGCTAGACTGTAAGTTCCTTGAGAGTAAAGATCTTATCTAGTTTATCTGTATGATACCAGTGCTTAAAACAGTGTGTTTTAACATTCTCTTTTATTTAAAGGTACTTTATAGTCGTTATAAAAATTTATCAAATAAAGGATAATTCCACATGCATTTATATGAGCCTGTAAACTGAACTTCTAGTTCTGACTATTTTACTGTATTCTGAAAATACCCATGCCTGTTTCCTCACTCACAAGAAAAATAAAATAATAGTATCACTTGTACTTTATACTGTATGTGATATTTTAAACTTTCTGGCATAAGATTGAACATCAATAAATAGTCATATGTACAACTGTTATATGAAGCAAATAATGTAATTTTATAAGTGGTAGATAAAATTTATATGAATTGACTAAATTTGTATTTAATGTAGAGAAAATAACTGGATCTACTTCTTTGAGTTTTATTGAAGATTAAATAAATAAATTCATGTAAAATGTTTAGAACATTGCCTGGCAAGCATTTGGTACTCAAGACTAAGCCATTTTTTCCTGTCATCTACAACTTGATTGCAAAATAGCTGTCAAGTTATCTATTAGGTGGCTGATTGCCCAAGCCATAATAGTTAAACCCTAGTGTGCTCAGAGACAGACTTGCTTCTAAATTCTATGCTACCCTCCAAATGTAATGTATATGGAAAATTAGTGAGAAATTTTCAAAAAAAAATTAAAAAACTTAAAGTACGCCATCTTTTCCTCAAGACTGAGTATATTTTCATTTCTTACATTTGGAAACTTTGTGAATTTGCTCCAGTAACAAGAGACAGTTCCAAGTTTATATAATTCCAATGTAAGAGCCAACTCCCCCCAAGTAGGTGTGATAATGAGGGATTCTCCAAAACCTATTTTTCAATAAATCCCTACTGAACTCAGGTCCCAAAGTCCTCCTATCTGATGAGAAAACCAATTGTCAGAGCCCTCTTGAGTCAGCAAGAGCTCCAGACAGTAAAAGGTTTGGGAAAAATTTTAAGTACTTTTTATTTTTATTACCTTTAGAGTTGTAATCAGACTAAATCAGTTTCTTTAAACCAGTTCAGTATTATTATATCCTATGAGGGTTTCCCAAATCCTGTTCAGAGTATATCAAAAAGTTTGATTTGAAAGGGAAGTCAAGAAGAAGAGAAGGGTGTGCACAGAAAGTAAACATGTTTGATTTTACATTCTCATCAATAGTGTAAGAGTGTTCTCTTTCACCACAGCCTCACCAGCATTTGCCATTCATTTTTTATTCTTACCCATTCTGACTGGGGTTAGTTATTATCTCATTGTGGTTTTAATTTGCATCGCCTTTATGATAAGGGAGGTTGAGTATTTTTTTCATGTGCTTTTGGCGGTTCATATATATTCCATGGAGAGTTAAGATCATTTGTCCATCTTTTAATTGAACTGTTTTTTTTTTGTGGATAAACTACTTGAGTTTCCTTTTTTTTTTGTTATCAGTCCCTTATCTGAGGGAGAGTTTGCATTCTCCCATTCCAACGGTCATCTCTTCACTCTAATTATTGTTACTTTGGCTGTGCAAAAGTTTTTTACCCTGATGTAATCCCACGTGTCTATTTTTGGGATTATTGCTTGTGTTTTGGGAGTCTTTTCCTATTCTGATATCCCTAAGAGTTTTTCCCTGTGTTTTCCACCAGTATTTTAATAGTTTGATTTCTTAGGTTTAGATCTTTGATCCATTTTGAGTTGATTTTTATTAATGGTGAGAGATAGGGATCCAGTTTCATTTTTCTTCAGGTGGATACCCAGTTTTTCCAGCACCATTTGCTGAAAAGATTTTTCTTTTCCCCACTGTATTATCTTGTGCCCTTTTTCAAAAATCAGATGACTGGGGACTAGTAGATGGCATAATGCTTATGTTTCTGAACTCCCATGTAGTCAACTGTGGCTTAAAACTCACGTGAAGTGTGTGTGTGTATTTGTGGGTATGCCCAAAATCCCCAAAGAAGAATGGAAGGGAAGGGATTGTGGTATGATCATCTGCCCTAGGGGGTGATTTCTCACTTTTTGTCTCTCCGTCTCTCTGGCAAGTGCATGTTCCCTACAACAAAAATCTCTCTCTGAAAAATAAAAATAAAAAAAATAGTAAAACATACAAAAACAAAGAGTTGGGTATGTTTTGGGGTTTATTTTTGAGTTCTCTATTCTGGTCCATTGGGCTATGTGACTGTCTGTGGGGATGTAAATTACTGCAGCCACTGTGAAGAACAATATTGAGGTTGCTCAAAGACCTACAAATAGAACTAACATATGAGCCAATGATTCTACTCCTGAGTATCTACTCAATGGATAGAAATACACTCAGTTGGAAAAACACTTGCACATCCACATTTCTAGCAGCATTTTTTTTCAAATTGCTATGACATGGAATCAAGCCTAATATTTAAGAACAGATGAATGGTTTGAACAAGTGTGGCATATATACATTATAGAATACTATTCAAACATAAAAAAAATGATACCCTGGTATTTGATAGAAAGTGGATGAATGTGGAAGACTTACTGCTAAGTTAAGCAAGCCAGACTATGAAAGAGAGGCATTGTATATTCCCACTTAATATATGTCAGATGTCTGTACTCTATGACTGAAATAGAAAGTTGGGGAAGTATAAAAGCATGTAGAGCAATTGTGCATACTAGAGAAAGTGTGGGAAGAAAGTGGAAAATGGGAGGGGTTAGAGGGAAGAAATCAAGGGGAAAATGGAAGCAAAACATTTAAGGGACACAAAAATGGAAAATTGTCTGTTGATAGTATACATGATAAGACTTTATTGTAAACATAATATACTCGGTATAGACCATGCACATTTGTACATGTATCATTCACACCTTGAAACACTGACACAGGTTTTTCAGTTCCATCATAAGAATGATTTATACTTTCATCTTCAATATACTATTCCATAAGGAACTATTGGGTTGTCCGAAACTATTGGGTTACATAGAAAAAAATACATCATAACCCTTCTGACAACCCAATATAAGCATCATCAGTAGTATCAAAAAGCATGTAGAAGGGCAAGCAGATGGCATAATAGTTATGTTATTAGACTGTCACATAATTGACTGGAGTTTAAGTCCTGGACCTGGCGGCTTAAAACTCATGTTGGGTGCATGTGTGTGTGTGCTCAAAACCCGGAGAGGTGAATAGAGGAGAAGAGATTGCAGTGTAGCCACGCCCCTTAGGGGTGATTTCTTGCTTTCTGTCCCTTGGTCTCTCTCTCTCCAGTGAGCACACACACCCTATAGCAAAATTCTCTTAAAAAAAGCATGTAGATGGAAACTTACTACACAGGGATATTGATGTAGATAGAAACTTACTACATAGGAATATTGTACCAAAATTTACATAGGTTTATGCCTGATAACTAGTAGTTTATATTATAAGCTGAACCAAATACATATTTATAGGAAATACACAATCACCAGATTAAAAAATTAACTCAAAATGTGAACAAGCAGTGAGATATATGTATCCAGGTCAATGATAATTATACTTTAGGAATAAGATATGATTAGTAGGACATTTTTCTATTTAAATAATGTGAAACTAAGGGAATCTTCACTTCTCTTACTAGTAATTTCAGAAAACTTCATAAATTAGGAAACCCATCTTAACTTAATCAGATCCTCTTACTCACTCAGTTTCCTCTCTCCCATCATATATAAATTACATGCCTATGAACTACAGGTACTGAATATTATAAATTTTCTATAATATACTCCTTGCTGCCTCTAACCCCACTCCTATCTCAGTACATTATAATTTCCAGTTAAAATTTAAATCATAATGGGGCCGACAGGTGGCATGGTGATTAAGGGTGCTGGACTCCCACATGGCCAACCACAGTTCAAGTTCCAGACCCGGAAGCTTGCTTGCTCTCTCTCTCTCTCTCTCTCTCTCTCTCTCTCAGGATCTTGAGCATGCACTCGTGCACACCCGGCGTGAGTTTAAGCCACCAGTTCCGGGACTTGAACCATTGTCAACTACAAGGGAGTCCAGCGACATGGCCATTATGCCAACTGCAGGTCCCATTCCCCCAGCATATTTTAAATAAAGAGCAGGGTGGAAAATGGGGGCAGGGAGGAAATCAGGGCAGAATAAATAAATAAATACATAAATAAATAAAAAGAAGAAGAATTTATTTTGACTGAGCATATGTTAGAAAGCTCCCTAAAGGAGACAGCATTTGAACTAAGCATTTGAACGTATCATAAATTCAGACTTTTATACAGCTATTTTGACATCAAGAACTTTTTGAACTGGCTACTTTAGCCCTTCAACCTAGCCACTCGGTAAAGCCTTAAAAAAATTCAAAACTTTTATATTTCCAACTATTTTAGAAATTCCCAAATAATTATAAAACAGATAACCTTACCCCATTCATGAGACTCAATCTAATTCCAGCCTCTACCAGAGGGTGAGTTTCAGAAATAGTGTGGAAATTTGGCTTATTTATACTTTCCATTTACCAAGAATGATGTGTTGAACATTCTTGGTCATCCCATGAAGGGCCAGCAATCATACTCAGTAAACTATCTTCTCACTCGCTGAGAATTTACTTGTATCTTGATATGTATTTCAAACATCCTGATTTTTCCCTAAAAGTCAAAGATGTTGGAAAAAGATATCTGCATCACATTATGATCTTATATTTTTAGAGTTAGACTTTGCAAAAAATCTTCAGTTTAATCTCTAGCAGTAATCTCATGCATCTCAGTATTATACGTATATGTAGTATTATAAAACTCCTTTAGTTGAGGATTTTTAAATATATATTTGATCACTATGTATCTTTACAATGTACAACATTGCTTTTTCCAGCACAAATATCATGCATATCAGTCAAGACAAAGACATTACCATATATACATTATTATTAGCAAATAACTTTTCATTTCTATCTTAATTAACCATACTGTTTTTCCCCTGTTCCCCTCTCTCCCTCTATTACCCACCCCCATATTACCCCTACCCTTACTATCTCTAATATCTACAGTTGCCCTCAAAAGCATTATTGATACCTCCTTAGAAGTTAACCTGGTTGACTCAACTGATAGGTATTTTTTATATTTTTTCCTTATCTTAAAGATAATATATTCATCAGCTTTCTTTTTTTGGTCAGAGGGTGCACACATTTACCAGACAGAATCAAAAATGAGAGAGAAGATGAGGAAGAAAACACTCTTCAATGGGACATGTTCCTGTCTCAATCCCTTCTCCTCCATATCTCCATCTGATGGGATTTAGGGCACATAAGAACATGCACCTGGCATTTTTTTTCATTCTCCCTCAGCCTCTATTTTATTTTATTTTATGCATTCAACCACTATACATCACTACAGCCGGGATATTTTTCAAGTCACTGGGGTCAGGACTCAAACCATAGATTGTCGTGTGGTACCTGGCTGCCAAAACCACTCGGCTATGGGAAAGCTCCAATTTAAAAAAAAAAATAATGAAATTAATACAGAACTAAGAGAAAAACTCTGCTAACTAGGACTGGAGCTAGGTAAGCTGTGTGCTACTTTCAACAACTGAGATTTAAAACAATAACTGTTCCAACTTGGAACAATTTTATCAAAATGACAAGGTGAAAATGTCCTGCTTTATTTAGATTTTTTGGCAGATGGAGATGGTAGATTAGCTGAAAAAGATGGGAGACAGAAATAAAAGAGCTTGATTAGCTCATTGTAACTAAGAATATTACCAGAATAAAGAAAACTGTGTCATCAAATGATACTTCATTAATTAATGCCACAGCTACATAGAGATGCACAACAAATGTATAAACTGGAGAAACAAGGACAAGCATTTCAATATCTCATGGATGTGAAAAATAAGTTAAATCAATGAAGACAGGATTCAATTAAATAGTGACAGAAAAGCATTTAAATATCTCATGGATGTGAGAGATAAGTTAAATCAATGAAGACAAGATTCAATTAAATAGTGACAGGATTAAGCAATAGTGTGGTGATTAAGGCAGCTGGATACAACATAGCCAATTGCACAGTTAAGTCCTGGATCCAGCAGCTAGAAAAACACTCTGGGCACATGTTCATGTGTGCCCAAAATCCCAAGAAGAGAATGGAGAAGGAATGTGGAGTGGCCATTCCCCCTGGGGAGTACTTTCTCACTTTCCCTATCTCTTTCTCTCCTCTTTATCTCTCTCTCTCTCTCTCTCTCTCACTGTCTGTCTCTGGTGAGTGCATGCACCATCTAGCAAATATTAAAAGTAATTCAGGACAGGCATCTCCATCTCTGCTTCTCCTGCCCTTTCTGGTTTCAGCTTCATGGCTGTAAAGTCCCCAAGCCAGGGCCCCCTTATAGACCACAGTGCTAGTCAGGACAGAATCCTTACAGGTTTCTCCATCTCTGCCTCTGCTGTCCTTTCTGGGTTCAACTTCATGGTTGTGAAGCCCCCCCCAGCCCGATTCCCCCACTTCAAACCCTAGTACTAGTCAGGTAAGCTAAGTCTCTCTCTCCCTCTTGTTCTTTTCTGTCCCTTTTAACTTCTTTCTCCTTTTCAAAAAAACAGCTTTTTGTTCACTTCCTTGTGCCTTTGGCTTGCTAATTTGTCTCTTTATCTCTAACCTAGGACAGAATCCTTGCAGGTATCTCCATTTCTGCCTCTGCTGCCCTTTTCATGTGGCTGGCAAACACACCATGCAGTTTTCTATCTTTAACTCAATTTTGTTTTCTGCAATGTGTTTTCTGCTTTTTTCCTCCTTTTTTTGTTCTAGTTCTTTTCTTCTTTTTCCTTTGCTTTCTCATGCTATTTTTGTTCCCTACATTCTTTTTCCTTTACTTTCTTATTTTACTGCTCACGTCTTGCCCACTACCTAGAAAAGTCTAGGTGCATAGTAGCTAAACATCTGAATATTATAAAACTTAGAGAATTCTTTACCCCTCACTGTACTGGTTGTAAAAGAGTGAAACTCCTCTTAATGAATCCAATTTCAAAACTCCTCCTGTGACTACCACACAGGAGGACACAGTAGAAGGGAGAAAATAGCACTGAATTATTTCACAACAAGGGGAAACACAAAGAGCTCACAGTTACAGAATCCTTCGATGATGGGGCCACGCAGACACACAAGCTGGTAAAGAGGCTGTCTCCCACTTCTAAAAGCAAGGCCTGGGCTGGGAAGAAACTGCGAGACAAGGCCAGCGGTTTATTAACCCTCCTTGTGTCATTTTACTGACCTGTAGTTAATTTCTCTGCCGTGAGTTTTACTGTTATTACGGTACCTTGCAAGGGTAAAATATAACCCCCAACCATTACAATAAAGCCAATTAGTGATCCTGTAAGAATGTGGTTCCCTAAGAAGAGGGCAGGAAGTTTGAGACTCCCCCACCTGTCTGTTTAAGCCAAAATTAACATATGTTAGGTCAAATTAGTATAAGCCAAAGTAGCATCAGTAGCATATGAAAACTAAGTTAGTTTAAGGCTAGTTTTATGTAAATACCCCTTGTTAAAGCTACAGGCCAAAGTTAGCTCTGCTAGGCAAAGTCAGCACATTTACCCAGAGATAAAACAAAAGAACTCACTAATTGACAGACTCAGCAAATAAAACATAAACCCATGGTGTTTTTAAGAAAGGAAAAGCCTGACTGGCAACTAACAGGATGAACAAACCTGAGGGCTCCAGAAAAAGATTAACTACCTTAGCTGGGAGCTCTTATCTAAAGCAA
>NW_006159853.1:349225-354971 GCF_000334495.1 Tupaia belangeri chinensis | reverse complement strand
ACTACCCCTCACCCCCTTTACTTCCTAAACCTCCCTCAATAAATACGCATGTCTTATTAGCCACGGGACTGCGGTCCAGAGTTTTGCTCTGGCTATGGCCAGCTGAGAACATGGTAAGAGGCATTGAGGTCTTAGTCTAATATTTGTTTCTGTCCACCTGCACCGCCTCCTACTAGTCAACCCACCCCCGCCGAGGCTGGACTCCGGCACTTCTCCAACAAATAAGCCAAAAGTAAATACATTACCAAATGACTAAAAATCAGAGAATATCCTCAAGGATAAGAGAATCAAGTAATACATCTCCAGCAAGGGAACACTGCAACTCGTCTCCAAGTAGGAAAATATTAGAGGATATTATCAAAATGTCAAAAAAATAATTTAGAATATTTATGGTAACAAAATTCTATGAGATGCAAGAGAAAAGAGACACAGAGCTCCAAGAGATAAAGAATTCCTTCCACAATATGAAAAATCTGGACACCATAAAAAAGAATCAAACAGAACTGTTAGATATGAAGACAGTAACATAGGAAATCAAAACTTCCCCCCAAAGTATTAAAAGGAGTTTAGACCATGAAGAAGATCAAATATTGGAATTAGCAGACAAAACTTCTGACACAGAAAAAAATACTGAGAAAATAACCCAGAAAAATGAAGATAATACATGAGAAATACTATATACTATGAAAAACTCAAACATCTAAATAATTGGTATCCCAGAATGTGAAGAAACTAAGAAGGGCATTGATAAACTGTTCCATGAAATTCTGGAAGAAAATATTCCAAGTATAGAGGTGCTTTCAATCATTCAGATCCAAGAAATACAAACAACTCCATATAAAATCAATCCAAAAAGATCCTCTACATGGCAAATTATAGCCAAATTAGTGAATACCACAGTCAAAGACAAGATACTAAGATTGGTAAGAGAGAAATATCAAGTCACTTATAAAAGCTATCCCATCAAGCTAATGCCAGACTTCTTATCAAGAAGATATAGTGCTTATAAATATCAATGTACCCAACCCAGGACCACCCAAATATGTAAAGGAAATACTGCTAGATCTAAAAGAAGAGATAGACTGTAACACAATAATTGTTAGAGATCCCAACACCCCATTGTCTCCTTTAGACAGATCAATGAGACAAAAAATATGCAAAGAGATTCAGGACCTAAATGATACCATAAATCAGATGTACTTGACAGATATCTACAAAATTTTATACCCAAAAGACACAAAATATACATTTTTCATAGCCTTGCATGGTACCTTCTCAAAGATTGACCACATGATATGGCACAAAACTATCCTTTACAGATTCACAGGCATAGAAACTGTATCCAGCATATTCTCCAACCGTGATAGAATTAAACTTAATATTAATCTCAGGTAAGTCCTTGAAAATTCACAAACACATGAAAATTAAATAACCTAATCTGAATGACTTCATGAATACTGAAGAGATTGAGACCCAGATGAAAATATTCATGGAAATAAATGATAATGAGTGCACAAGCTTTCATAATCCATGGGACACTGCAAAAGCAGTCTTAAGAGGGAAGTTTATAACAATTAGTACACATAAGAAAAAGATGGAAAGGTTGAAAAAGGACAATTTAGCATCATGCCTCAAGGAATTAGAAAAACAACAACAAAGAATTCCAAAATAAGCCAGGAGAAAAGAAATAATTAAGATTCGAGCAGAAATAAATAAAATAGACAATAAACAAACTATATAGAAAATAAATGAAAGCAAAAACTCATTCTTTGAAAAGATAAACAAGATTGACACACCATTACCTAGAATATTTGAGAAGAAAAGAGAAAGGAACCAGATACATCAAATTCACAATGAATCAGGCAACATTACAACAGACATAACAGAAATACAAAACATCATTAGACAATACTGGATTGGCAGGATTAATATAATCAAAATGACAATCTTACCTAAGTTAAAATACCTATAAAATTACAAGAGACATCCTTCTTCTTCTTTACTTTTCTTTCTTTTTTTTTTTTTTGAGAATTTTTTGCTATATGGCACATGCACTCACCAGAAAGACAGAAAAAGAAAGAGAGACAGAAGGCAAGAAATCACCCCCCAGGGGAGATGACCACGCCACAATTCCTTCTTGTCCATTCTCCTCTCGGGACCTTGCGCATGCATGTACACATGAGTTTAAGTCATCAGGTCTGGGATTCAAACTGTGGGCAACTACATGGGAGTCCAGTGACATAGCTATTATGACAACTGCTGGTTCTAACAAGAGACATTCTTAATAGAGCTAGAAAAAAACAATCACAGAATTTATGTGAAATCATAAAATACTCTGTATTGTCAAAGCAATCCTACACAAAATGAGTGGAGTGGGTAGCATCTTACTTCTGGACCACAAAATATATTACCATGCTGTGATAATCCAAACATCATGGATTTGGCAAAAAAAAAAAAAAAAAAAAAGACACGAGGACCAATGAAACTGTGTAGAGACCTCAGACATAAACTCCAAAACATACAGCCAACACATCTTTGACAAAGGGTACCAGTTGATCCTTTGGGAAAAGGAAAACCTCTTTAGCAAATGGTGCTGGAAAAGCTGGGTATCCAACTGCAGAAAGAAGAATCTGAATCCCTATCTGTCACCATTAACAAATATCAACTCAAAGTGGATCAAAGATCTAAACCTAAGACCTCAAACTTAAAAACTACTGGTAGAATACACTGGAGAAACTCTGGGAGATGTTGGGATACACAAAGACTTCTTAAGCAAGACTCCCAAAGCACAGGCAATAATCCCCAAAACAGATGGAATTACATTAGATTAAGGAGTTTCTGCACAGCAATGGACACAGTAATTAGTGTGAATCAACAATCCTCAGAATGGGAGAAAATTTTTGTAAACTAAGTCTCAGATAAGGGACTGATAACCAGAATGCACAAGTAACTCAAAAGATAGGAAAATTAGCTAAATAAATAACTCTCTATGGAAAACTTATGAACAGTCAAAAACATATGAAAAAATGCTTAACATCCCTCATCATAAGGGAGATGCAGATCAAAACTACATTGAGATACAAACTAATCCCAGTCAGAATGGCGAAGATTAAAAAAAAAAAAAAAAAGATAAGTGCTAGTGGGGATGTGGTGAAAGGTGAACTCTCCTACATTGTTGGTGGGAATGTAAATTGGTCCAGCCTCTATGAAGAACAATATGGAGGCTTCTCGAAGACCTTCAAATAGAACTACCATATGATCCAGCAATTCCACTCTTTGGTATCTACCCAAAGGACAGAAGAACACTCAGCCAGAAAAATGTTTCCATATATATGTTTATTGCAGCATTATTTATTATTGCTAAGACGTAGAACCAACCCAAATGTCCACAAACAGATGAATGGATTGAAAAAGTGTTGCACATATACTTGATGGAATACTATTCAGTCATAAAAAAAAGACCATGGCATTTGATAGAAAGTGGACAACTGTGGAAGGCTTATTGCTGACTGAAGCAAGTCAGGCTATGAAACAGAGACATTGTATGTCTCCTCTTAACATATACCAACTCTCTACATTCTATGGTATAAACTGAAAAACTGGAGGACATAAAAGCATTGAAAACTGTTATGGACACTGGCTACAAAGTGGAAGGAGAGTGGGAGAGGATAAGAGTGCAGGAATGGAAATTTTGGGGAAAAAATAGAGAAGTAAGACATTTGTGGGACACAGATATGATTTATGGCCTGTTGATGTCATGTATAGTATTCTCAAATTGCCTGGTGTGTGGCATGTATTATGTTGAGTAAAATGTCTTTATAATCTAAATGATGTATAGCAAGCAAATGTATAGATAATAATAAAAAAGAATTTTATATAAAAAATAAAATAAATAATTAGAGGACAGCAGATGGTGTGGTAGTTAAAGCACTGGACTCCTACGTAGCCAACTGTGATTTGAATCCCAGACCCAGAAGCCTGAAGATCATGTCAGGCACATGAGCTTGTGTGCACAAAATTCTAAGAGGAGAATGGAGAAGAAGAGATTGCAATGTGGCCATCTTCCTTGGGGGATGATTTCTCACTTTCCCTCTCTCTGTCTCTTGCCAGTGAGTGCACGTGCCCTATGGCAAAACCTAAATAAATAAATAGTTAATGAAAATGATTAGTGGCATAAAAATAGATAAGATTTTAATTGTACATATGTGGTTTACATTTGTTTAACCTTGGTTTATGTTGTATACTATGGCATAGTTAAGAAAAAATTAAAGATTGATATTTATGCTTTTATTTTAAAACCCAAAGAATAACATAATAAATAATATCTACTGTCAACTATCCTGAACTATGGCATGTCTAGCTAGTGAGTTTACATGATGGATAAGTATGATTACACCATTCCCCGTCACCCAATGCCTGCAGGAAGAACTAGCAAGGAGCCAAACCTATAAATATGAATCTATACAGCAATGTTTCTTAACTTTTGGAAGGTTCAGATTCTTAGAGACTATGATCAAAGCATAAAGACTGTAGAAAAATGTGTATCTACATCTACACATTACTTTTTGCATATAATTTCTGAGGGTTTTAATATAAACTTGAGGTTTAAGGGTCCCTGTCTTGGTCTTTTTTGCCTTGGGCACAGCATTTCCCTTCATTTGTAAAGATATAACATTCTTAGCTGGATACTAACAGAACCACCTACCAGGGACATGTTCCTTGGTTTCTCTCTGCATCAGATACTATGCTGATAAAGTGTAGATAGTGACTTCACTTGGGGTCCTTGGGAAACTGGCACGTTACCACAACTGCTAACCTCATCTTGGAGGATAATATGTTAGCTTATGTACAACAATTAAATAGTGAAAACAGCATAACAGGAGCTCCCCAAAACTTTTTTTTACTCAGCACATTGACAGGCATGCAAAATCCAACTGGAGGTGTAATATTTTTCACCTTCTTTCTATATTAATTTTTCTTCCTGATTTCAATTAGCCAAATGTGAATGGAGACATTACAGTTCAACCCCACCTCAAAGCTGTTCAGACAGCTCTTGCTGCCAAGCTGTCTATCACCAAGACAACTAGGTCAATGTGCTTTGCTCTGAGTAAATACCTCATCAGAATCAGTTGCAGAAAGAGCCTCTCTGCAGTGACCTCCCATCAGATCAAAATCCTGGCTCTTAGCAATCTAAAAAATGTTTTGAGGAATATGGGGTATAAAGAATAATGGGGTATAAATAATAATAATGAATATTTTAAATAGTTATTTATGCTGATTAATGAAGGATTATTCCCAGAGATAGTTTTACATGCAAGCAAGTTGATTCAGGGAATCTAAAAAAGCTCTATCCTCCCCAGTAACTCTGAGGTTCCTCTATTTGTGGGTCATTATTATTTTTTCCCTTTGCATTAATCATAACCTTCTTCCCTCATCTTCTTCTAAGCCACAAATTTCCCTGAAGTGTTCATCAGTACCATAGTAATCTTCTTGTCTCTAGTCTTTTCTCTTTAGAACATGTTGAATAAGAAGAGGTGATAAAAAGTGAGATCATTGGCATGCTCACCTCAAATGGAAAATGAAGGAGATGGATTAACTCTTGAGACACGGTGGCATTTAACAAAATGTTAAGTTTAGTACAAGTAAAGGATGTAAAAACAGAAAAATTTTACCTGTAGTAGATTCAGAAAAAGTGCAAAGCTCTCAGCAAAAATGTGCTGAGGTTTTGGGTCCTGGGGGGGGGGGA
>NW_006159853.1:315528-333049 GCF_000334495.1 Tupaia belangeri chinensis | reverse complement strand
ATTAAAAAAAAAAAAAAAAAGATAAGTGCTAGTGGGGATGTGGTGAAAGGTGAACTCTCCTACATTGTTGGTGGGAATGTAAATTGGTCCAGCCTCTATGAAGAACAATATGGAGGCTTCTCGAAGACCTTCAAATAGAACTACCATATGATCCAGCAATTCCACTCTTTGGTATCTACCCAAAGGACAGAAGAACACTCAGCCAGAAAAATGTTTCCATATATATGTTTATTGCAGCATTATTTATTATTGCTAAGACGTAGAACCAACCCAAATGTCCACAAACAGATGAATGGATTGAAAAAGTGTTGCACATATACTTGATGGAATACTATTCAGTCATAAAAAAAAGACCATGGCATTTGATAGAAAGTGGACAACTGTGGAAGGCTTATTGCTGACTGAAGCAAGTCAGGCTATGAAACAGAGACATTGTATGTCTCCTCTTAACATATACCAACTCTCTACATTCTATGGTATAAACTGAAAAACTGGAGGACATAAAAGCATTGAAAACTGTTATGGACACTGGCTACAAAGTGGAAGGAGAGTGGGAGAGGATAAGAGTGCAGGAATGGAAATTTTGGGGAAAAAATAGAGAAGTAAGACATTTGTGGGACACAGATATGATTTATGGCCTGTTGATGTCATGTATAGTATTCTCAAATTGCCTGGTGTGTGGCATGTATTATGTTGAGTAAAATGTCTTTATAATCTAAATGATGTATAGCAATCAAATGTATAGATAATAATAAAAAAGAATTTTATATAAAAAATAAAATAAATAATTAGAGGACAGCAGATGGTGTGGTAGTTAAAGCACTGGACTCCTACGTAGCCAACTGTGATTTGAATCCCAGACCCAGAAGCCTGAAGATCATGTCAGGCACATGAGCTTGTGTGCACAAAATTCTAAGAGGAGAATGGAGAAGAAGAGATTGCAATGTGGCCATCTTCCTTGGGGGATGATTTCTCACTTTCCCTCTCTCTGTCTCTTGCCAGTGAGTGCACGTGCCCTATGGCAAAACCTAAATAAATAAATAGTTAATGAAAATGATTAGTGGCATAAAAATAGATAAGATTTTAATTGTACATATGTGGTTTACATTTGTTTAACCTTGGTTTATGTTGTATACTATGGCATAGTTAAGAAAAAATTAAAGATTGATATTTATGCTTTTATTTTAAAACCCAAAGAATAACATACTAAATGATATCTACTGTCAACTATCCTGAACTATGGCATGTCTAGCTAGTGAGTTTACATGATGGATAAGTATGATTACACCATTCCCCGTCACCCAATGCCTGCAGGAAGAACTAGCAAGGAGCCAAACCTATAAATATGAATCTATACAGCAATGTTTCTTAACTTTTGGAAGGTTCAGATTCTTAGAGACTCTGATCAAAGCATAAAGACTGTAGAAAAATGTGTATCTACATCTACACATTACTTTTTGCATATAATTTCTGAGGGTTTTAATATAAACTTGAGGTTTAAGGGTCCCTGTCTTGGTCTTTTTTGCCTTGGGCACAGCATTTCCCTTCATTTGTAAAGATATAACATTCTTAGCTGGATACTAACAGAACCACCTACCAGGGACATGTTCCTTGGTTTCTCTCTGCATCAGATACTATGCTGATAAAGTGTAGATAGTGACTTCACTTGGGGTCCTTGGGAAACTGGCACGTTACCACAACTGCTAACCTCATCTTGGAGGATAATATGTTAGCTTATGTACAACAATAAAATAGTGAAAACAGCATAACAGGAGCTCCCCAAAACTTTTTTTTACTCAGCACATTGACAGGCATGCAAAATCCAACTGGAGGTGTAATATTTTTCACCTTCTTTCTATATTAATTTTTCTTCCTGATTTCAATTAGCCAAACTTGAATGGAGACATTACAGTTCAACCCCACCTCAAAGCTGTTCAGACAGCTCTTGCTGCCAAGCTGTCTATCACCAAGACAACTAGGTCAATGTGCTTTGCTCTGAGTAAATACCTCATCAGAATCAGTTGCAGAAAGAGCCTCTCTGCAGTGACCTCCCATCAGATCAAAATCCTGGCTCTTAGCAATCTAAAAAATGTTTTGAGGAATATGGGGTATAAAGAATAATGGGGTATAAATAATAATAATGAATATTTTAAATAGTTATTTATGCTGATTAATGAAGGATTATTCCCAGAGATAGTTTTACATGCAAGCAAGTTGATTCAGGGAATCTAAAAAAGCTCTATCCTCCCCAGTAACTCTGAGGTTCCTCTATTTGTGGGTCATTATTATTTTTTCCCTTTGCATTAATCATAACCTTCTTCCAACATCTTCTTCTAAGCCACAAATTTCCCTGAAGTGTTCATCAGTACCATAGTAATCTTCTTGTCTCTAGTCTTTTCTCTTTAGAACATGTTGAATAAGAAGAGGTGATAAAAAGTGAGATCATTGGCATGCTCACCTCAAATGGAAAATGAAGGAGATGGATTAACTCTTGAGACACGGTGGCATTTAACAAAATGTTAAGTTTAGTACAAGTAAATGATGTAAAAACAGAAAAATTTTACCTGTAGTAGATTCAGAAAAAGTGCAAAGCTCTCAGCAAAAATGTGCTGAGGTTTTGGGTCCTGGGGGGGGGGGGAGGGGACATAGCTGAGGTGGCAAATCAGGGCACCCCTCCCATACAGGCCCTGTGAATGCTGATGTACCCTCATCACCTTTAGAAGCAGCCTCTCACTGCTGTATTGTTTGCTGGTCTCCTTGGTGGCAGGTGTTTGCTAATCAAAGGCTTAGGAAGGTGTGGGGTTTAGGAGTCAGCCCTGAGTGGAAGGAAAACTTTCCATTCAGCCTTGAGCAACAATATAGAACCTTTTTTTTTTTTTTTTTGGAATGTTGTAATCAACTCTGTGCCAAGTGGGGCCCAACTTCCCCCTACACAGCCTAAGGAATCAAAAGAAGTGTTTTCAATTCTCTTTAGAACATCTGATCTCCCACACTGCAGACCAAATAAAAACAGTCTGGGCCAGTCAAGCCTCCTCTTACCCTCATTTATTGTGGAATCCGCCTGGGATAAATACAGGAAAACTGGTCTAGGGCTAGTACTGGCCTTCTATGGAGGCAGAAAAATTCTCTCACCTTCCCTCTATGGACTGCCCTGGACAATGAAGGAAAAGCCCCCACCTCAGATATACCATAGAGAGGGGCAGCTGTTGGGGGAAAGCAGGTCAGCACCTACAATGATATCACTTTGGACAGCAAGATCTAAATGATCAAACACTTGAGTTGGTATTTTCTGTGTGCTTACTATTAATATTTTGTTAGTTATCTTTCTCCTATCAAGTATACTTGGAAGGAGACTGGAAAGAGTTGCATGGGAATTGAGCTGCCAGGAATTGAATCTCAGCACCAATACTTTCTGACTAACTACTATAACATTAGACAATTTATTCCATAGACCAAGGCTTTCATTGTAGTCCTCCCTCTGGCTATCTGTGTGATCTTTGCCATATCCTTACTCCAATCTTGATTTCCATGCCATAAAGATGAGATTGCACTAAAAGATATCTTCAAGGATAGTCATTTAAGTCATATCCAGGATCCTAAACTGGGGAAACACCTGAATGGGATTAGATATTTGGAAGTTACTGTTTACTTTTTCCCCAACCTCCACCAACCTTAATGGGCTTTGGCCAAAAATTTCCAAGCCATTTTTCTTGGAAGCCTCCTACTACTGGGAAAGGTGAGGTTCATAACAAAAGTCCAGGTGACCATACTCAAAGCAAGAGTAGCTCAAAACTGCAGATTTCCAGGCCATAAATGCCAGTTTATGAGCTGATAATAAGGTAATAACAGCTTTTCCATAAGAATTTTACCAAGTAGGGACCTGCAGATGGCATAATGTTTACATAGCTGGATTCTCATGTAGTCTCCAGACCCAGTGGCTTAAAACTCACGTTGGGCACATGTGTGCCCCAAATCCCGAGACGAAAATGAAGGAGAAGGGATTGCAGTGTGGCCATCTCCTCAGGGGGTGATTTCTCATTTTCTGTTTCTCTGTCTCTTCAGTGAGAACACACGCTCTATAGCAAAAATCTCTCTCTCAATATAAAAAGAACTTTACCAAGCAAACCTTGCCAGATGAGAGATACCCTGAAAACACAGCCCAAGACCACCATGACCAGGGTTCAGGGCTCAGTTAATGCTTCCCTAGCATGTTGAAGAAACAGCAAATGTTTCAATGAAGAAGAATCAGAGAACATGAGACTGGGAAAGTTCTTGAGACTAGCACTATAGAAGGACACATCTCTAACAGCTCAACAGGACACAGTACAGAAAATATTTTTCATGCTACAGGAGTTATCAAGTATGAGCCAAAGAGATGATGACAAAGGGCTAGATAAACCACAGATATTTGAATGAGGACTCCTAAAAAACAAAGCGAGAAATCACTCCCCTTTTTTCCCCCCCCCCCCCCCCGTGAGGATGGCCACACCGCAATCGCCCAGCGTGAGTTTTAAGCTACCGGGTTCAGGACACAAACCACGGGTGACTACATGGGAGTCCAGTGACACAGCCATTACACTAACTGCTGGTCCCAAAAAACAAAACTCCTTTAAGGACCTGAATGAACAAAAGGCTAAAAGGCAAGATGTGAAATATCATAGATTGTCATAGTTTGGAAGAAAAAATTATTGGGAAAGTAAAATGAAATAGTGATGTTATAAAAAAAAAAAACTTAGAATAATTTTTTTGTGTCCTTAAGATAAAATTGCCACCACTGAAAACTATTAAGAGTAAGAATATAAGGAAGAAGGTAAGTAGAATTCTAAGTACTAAAATGCTTACAATAGAAATATGGGCTATTTCCATCCTCAAAATATTCTGGTCTGTATTTATTAAAATAAAACTAAATTTTAAAAAATCCAAAGCTAAAATCCAATTTACAGTTTTGTATTCATGACACTAAAACAGATTTTAGTGAATTTTCCCTTTTTAACTAGTTTGTGGGTATTGTATAGATGCAGCCAGCATTTAATATGCTTTCAATTGTGTCCTCAGCCTTTCAGGCCCAGGGGGTCTGAAATCCCAGCCAATTTTGCAGTTTAATCTAAAACCCAAAGCAGTTCAGATTCCAAGTAACCTGTTACCCTCTGCTAGCAAAACATCACTCGTGGTTTCAAAAATACCATTTTTAATAACTGCTTTTCAGTTTCCTGGCAGCCCCCCAGCTTAACTTCAAAGTTTATTTTCCCCAGTGAGAAACAGCTGGAAGAATCCAGAAGTGTACTGTGCCACGTTCCCAGTAACCTAGGCTGTGACAGCCCAGCTCTATGGCAACGAGGAAGGCTGGGCTAGGAAGGCAGGCAGGGAGATGGGCAGCCTGTGGATCACAGGGAAATACTCTCAACTCAGATTACCCTGGAGACAAAACTGTGTACCACCCTTAAGAGTGAACAACTGGAAGAACTGGATCCAAAGTAAATTTTGGATTGTAACATTTTGTCTTATTTTAAAATATATCTGATAAAGAAACCACTATAGTTTGGGCTACCTCTTGAATGTCATGAGTTTGTTCTGCTTGTTTTTTTCAGTGACCCATTCTTCAGACATCACATGAACATATGCCAAGAAAATCTATGAAGAGTGACACGGGAGGCAGGGGTGGAGACAAGGAAGGAGAATTTCATCTTTGGAGACTTAGGGTCTCTTAAGGCAAGTACAGACTGAACTCTACTTAAACTCCAAGACAGTAGCCTTGAAGTCCTGAATTTGCTCTTGTATTTCTTGCCTGGGACTAGTGAACTTGGGGCTGCCAATAAAATGACCACTTTGCTCAGAATGTCTCATTTAAACTCCAAGTCTTCTTAAAACAGCAAAGTAGGATTTTGGCCAGCGAACACTTTCTAGTACAAACACCAGTACACTTTTACAAGGCAGGTAAAGCTCAAAATTATGTTGCTAATTAATTTTATATTTCCTTCAGCTACCTAGAACCAACTGCAGCCCAACTTTTCCCAACTGGGGTTTTGCCAAGAATTCAGATAATGCCATTTATGGACCATGCCAACAGCTGAGATCATACTTTCTGTCTAAAGGAAAAAAAGACAGAAAAAAATAAATAGGAAAGGATTTGTGGAGAGTACATGTTAGGAGGGTGGAGGAGAAGAGAGAATAAAGATACAGAAGTAAAAGTTTTTCTATAGCAACCAAGCCAAACAGACATACATACCAGAAAAGGGCCTGGAGGCTTTGAATTTGTATGATTTTGGGGTAAAAAGTGAAGCAAAACAGGAGAAAGCAGTGGTTATAGGGAATGGTAGAGAAATAACTTTAACTTAAAGAAGTAACCCTCCCCTCAAAAAAACTGCTATGAATATAAAAAGGGAAAAACTTGATGTCTTGTATCATGGCTGGTACAATTTGCCCTCTGTTATATGCATGCCAAGAATGTGAATTGCTTGCTACATGATTTGGGGTTCGGTAATTATAAATCTTTTTTTTTTTTCAGCACAAATTCAGATTCCAAGGGCTAGTAAGAACCTCTTGAAGCCATAGTATTTTGAATATTAGAGCTGGGAAAGATCTTGAATCTCATCCAATCTGATTGTCCCTTTTCCAGAGATTAAGAAAATGAGGCCTCAATTGGGGAAGACACATGATGAAATGTCATACAGTTAAGTTAGTTTCAAAGTCAAGTCTAGAATCGAGATCTAGTGGGTTCCTAATTGTCAGCTCATAATGAACATCTTAACTGATTCAGAGGAAAAAGGAGAAAAACAAGGATTATGTGATTGCTTCATAGAGTGAAAATTTTTAAAATTATTTTTAATTTTGAGATTTTTACCCTTTTACATTTTGATATCAAAATATTCTTTCTTATATAAAATGATGATGATAACAGAAAGTAATTGTTATCTCACAGTGTCTTTAATTAGAAAAATAATAAATTACCAGCCCTATGTGATGCCTTAAATTTTTTGGAAAATATTTGGTGGTGTGAAAATTGTCAGTCTTGGACCACTAGCCTAGTCCAATCCCCTGCTGTCAGGAAGGGTATCATAACTCAATCCAAGGTCTCTTTTAACCCTAAGAGTTTTTGTACTCACTAAATATACCACTAGAATACTATATAGTAAACAGTACATTAGAAAGAAACTGGTTTGGCTGGAATATGGGGTGAAGAATAAACAAAAAAGGAAAAACGTACATGATAGAACATATAGAAACAAATTAGGTTTGTGATCAATACCTCATCTGGTTTTTGTTATGGTAGTATGAAATTACCATAATATCTTGATTTAATAGGCAATACCACTTCTATTACAAAATTGTAGCTTAATTCAAATTTCCATTATGAGCAAAAAAGCCACAGACACTAAATTTCCAAGAGGTTAGTGCATTCTATGGAAGAAGCTTGGAGAGGTTAAATGACTTGCCCCAAATAATTTCATTCATATGGGATTAAGCCAGGAATAAATCCTAACACTTCATTCTAGATCTCATAATCCGTCCACATTTCTATCATGTGTGCATGTTAACTCAGTTTCTGGGTATGAGCCATCAGCTGGACAATGATATTGTTGTATTGCCAGTGTTTGCAAACTTCCTAGCATCACCACTCCAGATGCCAGTCTTAAGAGGCACAAGGCGAGACCAGTGGTTAGTGTAATGGCTATGTCGCTGGACTCCCATGTAGTCGACCGCGGTTCGCGTCCCGGACCCAGTGGCTTAAAACTCACGCCGGGCGCATGTGCGTGCGTGCCAAAGATCCCAAGAGGAGAATGGAAGAGAAGGGATTGAGGTGTGGCCATCCCCCCTGGGGGGCAATTTCTCACTTTCTGTCTCTGTCTCTCTCTGTCTGTCTGGCGAGCGCATGCACCCTATAGAAAAAAACCTCACCCCCCCCCCCCCCCAAAAAAAAAAAAAAAAAAAAAAAAAAAGAGGCACAAGGCTCCAGGATCCAGAAGGGTTACAAGGTTACTGAGAGTGTAAAGGCCTCTAATTCCACCTACTGATGTGATTTGTCGAACATAAGTGATCAAACAATCCTATTGCCATAACCAACTGTTGCTGCCACAGAGGACTGAATATATGTTATCAAAATACTCACCCAAGTATCATATCATCCAACTTTCAATATTCTTCATTGAGATTACTTGATTTATGGATTATCTAGAATAAATGTTTCATCCTAGTATCACCTCATGTCACTCATTAAAGACTTCATCTGATAATCTAAATGTATTTTAACATCATCCTAAACCAGATTTTTTAAATAATTTTTAAATTTAATTTTATTTATTCATTTATTTTAATTTGACCAGAGAGAGACACACAAAGAGAGAGAAGGAAAGTGAGAAAGCAAGCCACCAGGTCCAGTACATGAACCATGGTCGGCCATGTGGGAATGTCCAGCACCTTAACCATCATGCCCACCTGTTGGTCCCCCAAACAGAATTTTAAAGGTAGAACAAATAATATCCAAAATGCCACAGAATATATTTCAAAGCCAAACCCAAATGCTTTTGATATTCTTACCATTTGAGACTGTCACTGTTTGGGATTACTGCTATTTGGGATTCTAGCTGTTTAGAACAATCTCCATCTCTGCACCCCTTTGCATGGGCAGGAATCACATGTTTTTTAAAGATGACAAAGACTGCCCTCTGGCACCTGGTTAGGTTTGTGGTTAGCAATTTAAAGGGTCCATATTCAGCAGAGTACTGAAGAGAACTACATGGAAGTCACTTAGCTGTGACACAACCAGAAACACCTTCATTCAAAATAAATAATCTTTGAAAAAGAAACCAGGGCATTAGCCCATTACAGAAAAGGATCTCACCTCTGGCCCATCAATAAATGCTTATATCTCAGACTCTAGTAAAATAAAACAGGACTCAGGGGGTTTGGTTAAAACATTCAATTTCCCAGACTCGCATGGGAAAAAGTTAATATGGTAGTAATGAGCCACTTAAATGCCTCTCTGCCTATGTTACAATAACATACCCTTTTCATTCCTTTCAGCAGCTCCCAAAGGGCACTGTGGACAGCCACATTTTGTGGGTACTTTTCTCTCACTCTACACACCTATTCAAAAAAAACATATCATTTCTTACCTCCTCAAGTTTTTCTTTTTCACTAAGTGGATTTTTCTCTTTGTTCATTTTTTTTCTTTTTTTTGGTTTTGTGCTTTTTATCTATTTTTTCTTTTATTTTTTGTAGTGTTTGGATATTTTTTTATTTTGTTGTTGTAGCTGCTAATAATGTTTTATTTTCCTTTATTTTATTCTTATTCATTTTTCCCTCCTTTTTTTTTTCTGTTGTGGTTTTAGGGCAGTATCCTTTACAGTTTTTATGTGTTTTGTCTTTTTGTTTTGTTTTGTTATTTTATGTTTTGTGGGAGATTATGGTTTTTTTTTTTCTTTTTTGTTGGGAGTTTTAATTTTTATTCTTTTTTATTCTTTGTTTTTGTTTTGTTTTGTTTTGGTTTTGGTTTTGTTTTTGTTTTTTGTTTTAGTTCCAAATAGCATTTATTTAAGTATGAAATTCTGGCAGGTGATAGGCACATGCAGCCCCTGCTCTTGGAGGGCTTACAAACAGAGAGAAATATGCCTTTTGGTTTATTTTGATTTCTGAGTCAGAACATGGAAATTGTGAGATCTAAAATTTGCAGATTTACTTAAAAGTGAAGTTTTATATTAGCTGTGACCAACATATGATCTCTATAATCTAATCAGAATGAGATAGTCACTAAAAATGAGGACTAATCAATGGCCAACTGGCCCTTCAATACGGTAAGTCTGAATTTTCACACTCACATCCACCACCCACTCTTTACCAATCACTTCCTTCCCCTTACTGTCATTAGCATTCATACCAATCCTGCTACCATCATATCTTCAGATCCTGTGGATGGCCGGTGTGAGATAACAAAATTAATAAAAATAAAGATTACAAATTACAAACTTATTTACAAGAGAAAAAAACTTTTCTTTTGTATCATCTTAAATAGTTCACAATAGTATTAGTTAATTTATCTGTCATCAAAAGAACACTCTGCCTAAAAGAAAGGTCGGACTAGTGTGTAAAATGTTTACACTCTTGAAAAATTGTACTTTTCCATTAATTTGTAAGCCATTGTTAGAAATACCATTTTTACTTTTGGTACATGTAAAATTGCAACTAAAATTTATTTTGTCAGTGTTTTTTGAATGAACTGAATAAAGTTTCTGTAAAAAAAATAGTATGAATTTTTATCTGGGTTTCAAGAGCTATAAAGAAACATGATTCTGGGAACCAGCAGTTAGCGTAATGGCTATGTCGCTGGACTCCCACGTAGTCGACCGCGGTTCACGTCCCGGACTCGGTGGCTTAAAACTCACATCGGGCGCGTGTGCATGCATGCCCAAGATCCCGAGAGGAGAATGGAGGAGAAAGGATTGCGGCCTGACCATCCCCCCTGGGGGGTTATTTCTCACTTTCTGTCTCTCTGTCTCTCTCTGTCTGTCTGGCGAGCGCACACACCCTATAGCGAAAAAAACCTCTCCAAAAAAAAAAAAAGAAAAGAAAAGAAACATGATTCTGAAAAACTGTCTTCTATGCTACATTTCCTCTGGCACATGCAGAGCAAATAGTCATTTAATAAATGCCTTTTGGTGCCCACATGCAGCATTTCTCAGTTTTGCTTGATAATTAGATTTAATACAGCTGCTTATGGTTGTTTACATCTCCAGGAAATGAAAAATTTGGAAGAACTTGCAGAATGGACTCACCCCTTTCCTCAGCAGACAGGCAATATATACAAAAGAACCCATACCCAAATTATAGAATTTTTATTGTTTCCAAATATTTTACAAAAAATAATGTATGTCTCTTAACAAGTCCAGAAACAGTCTAAATGAAATGTGTTTTCTTTATTTCAATAGTTATCTGAGTTACTAAAATGGTAGTCCAATTATTGAGTTTCTTCCATTGATTACTTTGACCTCATAACCATCAGAACTTTTGTTTTATTTCTCATAAACTCCGTAAATTAAGGACATTCCTTTTTTAAAAAGGGATATTTTCTTCTGTTACACTCTTGAGTCCTTAAAAATCTGAGATTTTATTCTCCTGCTGTTTTATAATATCAAACACAAGGACAATGGAGTAACCAGAACCTCTTTCTGGTTTTCCTAATTACTATGCTTCAAATTTCTTAAATATCTGTGAATTCATAATATTGAATCTGCCTCAAAGTTTTATTCTTTTGTTTTTCAGTTTTTCTTTTTTAAAATTTTGTGTGCATGTGTGTCTATTTGCTAGCTTGTTTTTTTCCTTTTCATATTTTTCATGTTCTTTTTTAGCGGGAGTGAGTTTTCTGAGGTTTTGTTTTGTTTTGTTTTTAGGGATTTTGTTGGGGACTTGGGGAATTTTTAGAATTTAAGGCTTTCATTTTTTTCTTGTAAAATTTTCATTTTTTTTCTATATTGTTTTTCTAAGTTTTTTAAATCTACTTCCCCCTCTCTTATTTAAGTGCATCATTTTATCCATTTTGCCTTTTGTCTTCTTTTATCTTTTTAAATAATTTTTTTTATTTTGGAATTGTTTTAGATTTACAGAAAAATTGTAATAATAGTACAGAGAACTCTCAAATGTTCAACATCCACTTTCCCTATGATCAACATCTTACATTAATGAGTCAATTGTGATACATATATTTTTAGTTCAAGTCCATACTTTAGTCAGATTTCCCTGGTTGTTACCTAATGTTCTTTTTCTGTTCCAGGATAGCATATTACCTTTAGTTGTCAGGCTTTCTTAGGCCTCTTTTGACTCAGACAGTTTTTCTGACTTTTCACATTGTTTGCTATCTTGACAGTTCTGAGGAGCATTGGTCAGGCATTTTGCAGAATGCTCCTCAATTGGGATGTTTCCATTGGTTTTCTCATGATTAAAACAAGGTAACATGTTTTGGAGAAAAAAAGCCACTGAGGAAAAATGCTCTTTTTATTACATCAAAAGAAGAGTACCTTCTATCAATATGACTTGACTATTAATGTTAAACTCAATAGCCAGGCTGAAGAGTGTTTGTCTACTTTGTCCATTACAAAGTTACCTTTTCCCCCTTTCATACTGTATTCTTTGAAATCAACTCACAAAGTTCAGTCCAAGCTTGGGATAAGAAGGATTAAGCTTCACTTCCTGGGAGGGTATCTGTATTTCATTTGTAATCCAGTATCACATTATTTATTTTGTTGCTGGAATTGTTCTAGCTTTGACCTTTAGAAGTTCTTTCTTATTGGCTCATATAGTTTTTTGTTCTGCCCCTTTCTTTGTCTTTTTATTTATTTATTAATTTATTAACTCTTTTAAATTTAAAACCAGTTCCTCCTCTTTTTTCTTTTCTTTGTCCCTTTTTTAATTTTAGTTTTTTCCTATTTCCCTCCTCTTCCTCTTTTTTCTTATATTAGCTTTTTAATTTTCTTGTTTGCTTTTTCTTTTATCTTTGCCCTTTTAAAATTTTTTAAAAAAATTATTTTACTTAGCTTTATTTATTTACTTATTTTAATTTGATCAGAGACAGACAGAGTAAGAGAGAGAGAGAGAAAGAGAGAGAGAGAGAGAAAATGAGAAAACAAGTTACCAGGGGTCCAGCAGGTGGCATGGTGGTTAAGGGTGCTCGACTCTCAGCTGGCCGACCATGGTTAGAGTCCCGGAGCTGGTGGCTTTCTCTTTCTCCTCTCTCTCTCCCTGTTCCTCTCTGGCCAAATTAAAATAAATAAATAAAGTTCGATAAAATAATTTTTAAAAAAGAAAGAAAAGCTGCCAGATGCGGCATTTGAACCTCAGTCAGCCATGTGGGAGTCCAGCGCTCTTTATCACCACACCACCTGCCAGCCCCTAATATTTTTAAAGAAGTTTTTGCCTTAGGGCATGTGCACTCACTGGAGAAAAATAGAGAGACAGAAACGGTGAGAGGGAAAGTGAGAAATCACTCCTGGGGGTGGGGTATTGGCCACACTTCATTCCCTTCTTCTCCATTCTTCTCCCGTGATCTTGGCTACACACATACACACACTTAGTGCGATTTTCAAGCCACTGGATCCAGGACTCAAACTGCAGTTGGCCATGTGGGAGTCTAGTAACATAACCGCTATGCTATCTGCTGGTCTTCCACCCACATTTGAAAAGTAATCTTCTCATTTTCTAACACTCTTTTCATTCTCTTTTCTTTTCATATAACATTTCCTTTATTAAAATTTTAAACTATATTCTACATAACTAGTTACACAATGTAAAGATGTAAAAGGAAAAACACACCCTCTCAGTCTCATTGCCAATACTGTTGGTCATCTACTTGATTTCATACGACTTCTATAAAGCTCTATATTCCTTCCCAAGAATGGCAAAGAACTTTGTGTAGTAACTCCTCAGACTCTGTCCCATCCTTAACAACTCTGTTACGCTAACACTCATAGTTATTAAACTGAAAATTGTTTGGAATGCCAAAGTAGTAATCAGATATTTAATGCCTTTCTTATATACAAACATCCATATTTAAATCTCTTTGACTAGTTTTGAGTGAAGTGTCCTACAAAGCCCTTCTCTGGGTTCATTTAGCTCCTAGCTAATGGAGAGTGTGTATTTGTGTGTGTTATTCAACTCCAGGAGAGTGTGTATTTGTGTGTGTTATTCAACTCCAAGTTCATTACTCTCAAGCTTAGGGAGCCACTTGGAGCCAATCAAAGAAGTGAGTGGCAGCCTAGGGATCTTTGAGAGGAAGATTTTGTCAGAAGTGAAATGCTCATGTAGATAGAAGAAATAAGAAGACACCAAAACCTTAACAATTCCAAAGACCAATTTGAAGGCTTCATTTGGTACTCATTCTCATCTTAACTGTTTCCTCTCTGTCCAATTACACTTTCTGGGAAGCTGACATTCCAAGCTATACCCCGTGTACACCCAGACTGGGAAGTGAAGCTGAGTCCGCTGTTAACTTTGCTTTTTTGTACTCCAGTTTCCCTGAATGGAAATGGAAATAATAATCCTAGAACCTTTTCTGACAAGTCCCAACAAGTTCAACAGTTAAGAGTTTGTTTCAGATGTAATTTTGCACGGGACCTAGAGATTAGGAAAACAAAGAACGGAATGAGTTAGATGACCTCCTGAGCTTCCTTCTGGTGGTGTGATTCAGTCATCTGAGGGCTTTTCTTGTTGCTGTCCATTAAGGTTGACAAGAGAGGCCAAGCAGACTCTGTGAGCTAGGACAAAGCTGGATCACTTCTTTTTGTTTTGTTTTGTTTTGTTTTAAAGAATTATTTTATATTTGACTTTATTTAACCATTTATTTATTTATTTATTTCAATTTTACCAGAGAGGGACAGAGCAAAAGAGAGAGTGAGAGTGAGAAAGCAGGCTGCCAGGTCCGGGTTCCAAACTGCAGTCGGTCATGTGGGAGTCCAGTGCCCTTAACTACCACACCACCTGCTGACCTCTAAAGTTGGATTACTTCTAGAGCTAGAGAGTAGGAAAAAATGTCATACTAGATCATAAAAGAGCTTTGTACTGCTCCATTTCATTGTTGTGTCATTCATTTAGAAAGAAGCCAGAGTTCATCCTATTTAAAAAGTATCCCAGCCATGGTGGCATAAATGGAAAGCAGTGCTACTAGTGGTTGAGAACATATGGGAAGCCCAAGTTTGTTTCAGCCCAACCTAAATAGGCCATGCACAGTGGCACACCTGTCTACAGTCTTAGCTAACTGGGAGGCTGGGGCAGGAGGATTATGACATGGTGAAATCTCCTCAAAATTCTCTCTCTTTAATTCTCTCTCAAAAAAAATTAAGCCCTTCCTTTCAAGCAACAGATCCCTTCCAATCCAGCCTGAGTTGGAATTTTGCTCCAGGTCCAAGACCTTGGCCTACAGCACAATTTGGGGTCAATATGTATACTCCACAGTATCAAAGAACAGTTGTTTCTGTCTTTTGATTTCTGGTATACATCACTCAAGGTCTGATAGTGGCATTGGGATGAGAGACCATGTGACTTTATCTTCCTTATATAAGGTATTAATTTTCACCAGGAAAAAATATGTGGCTAATGGAAATCAGGCACTTAAGGTAATAAGAGGAATAGAGTTTTGCTTTAGGGCAAAGCATAAGATTTCCCATGAATTCTCAACCTGATTCTAAGGTCAGCAGCAACTAGTTTGGGGACAGTACAAGTATATGAGGTGAAGTCCTCAATCCAGGACCTGGAGCGAGAAAAATGCACTAATTTCAGAACCTGGTGGCTTTAGATGATCCACATGTCATATGCCTTTTCAACAATATGGCTATAATCTACATAGTAACCAAATTGAGCAAGCCTGCTGCAGAGGTAACCTCAAAAAACAAAGGTAATATTAGGGTTGTGGGGCTGGGGGAGGTCAAGGGAAATTCCACAAGAAAATGATGGAGTTTCTGTCTTGTTGGTCCTTTACTTATCTAAGGTGGGGAAGAATAGGTGCTTACAGAAGAATATGGATGTGAAGAAGATCTCCACTCAAACATCAGCCTCACTGAGACTAGACATTTCACTGTTCATGTTAAGAATTTCTTTGATTTAAGCATTGTGAATCCCCTGGGCTGCCCACGAAAAAGAAATACAAATTCAATTTCTGGCACCATAAATCTTAAGGTGGATGAGGAGGGCCAACAGAGGGAAGTTTGCCCTTTGGAATGTGAAATACTTGCCTAAGTGAACCAAAGTCTCATAGAGCAGGGATCTTAGAGATCTTTTACTTCATTTTGAATCTTAACTGTAACAAAGAGTTCTCTCAGACTAATGATTACAAACGAAGGGCAAAAATTGAACTCAGAATAGGTCCAAGGCTCTAAGCTGTGTAAGAAGGTCAAACCAGGAAAAGACTTTGATTTTCAGAAGATTTGGCCTACAATATTGAATTAAAGAAGTAAGATGGCCTGAGGAGAGACGAAGGGGCACAGGCAAAACTAGGGCCATGCATGCAGCCAGAGTTTTTGAAGTCTAATATTAAAGTAGAATCTTCAGTTAATTCCAAGGGTGCAAAAGACTTTTTGAATGGCCAGATATGCACATGAAAGGTCTCTTTGTTTTAGGTCCCTTAGGCTAATTAAAAAGTAATGTTTCTCTTAAATCAAACACCCAGCAGAACTGAAATCTAGGTATTACTCCCACTGAAATAAAGATGTAGGTAGGAACAGTAACAAATGACTACGTTTTTCTATGTTGAATATAAACTACAGTATTTAAACTTTTGAGGCTTGCTATAAACTTATTTGGGATGTTATAGGATACCATAAGACCTCTCAGAAAGCATGGTAAAAATTGCAGTAGCAAACTCTTCTCCTATTAAGTTTTCTTCCTCTACGCAAAGTTCTGTCTCATATGAGCATAGGAAAAATCAAAAGATGAGGAAATAAAATTTTCATAAAGGTATTTGGAAAGTTATTATCTTTTACTGTCTATATTGGGGGTTTATTTTGTTTTGTGTTTTCATTTTATTTTGAAAGAGAACTGCATGCACATGGTAAGCAATTCAAACATGTACTGTTTTAAAATCAATTAACATTGTGAGAAGAAAATGCTGTTAAAAATTCCTTGTTTACCTTTCACAGATAATATATGTTAAGCATATAGGAGAGATTTCCAAAAGTTCATGGAAAAGTAGAATGAAAGTACAAGTTTATTTTGGTGCAAAGAATCATTTTTCTTCATATTTTCTCTTTTCTTTTTTTAGGTTTTTGCATTAGGGTGCATGTGCTAGCCCAAGAGAGACAGACAGTGAGAGGGGAAGCAAGAAATCAACCCACAGAGGGTACTGCTACTTTTTTATCCCTTCTCCTTCTGGGTGTTTGAGCATGCACACACACAGACTCAGAGTGATTTTCAAACTGCCCGGTCCGGGACTTGAACCATGGTCAGCAATGTAGAAGTCCAGCTGCCTTAACCACCTGCTGGTCCCACATTTTCCATGAACTTTTAGAAAATCCCTAGTGTGGTTGTGTGTGTGTGTGTGTGTGTGTACACATAATTGTAATTTTGAATCTTATAAAACCTATGTGAATTCTTCTTTCTCTGTCAGGTTTGCTTCCGAACAAGACCTGATTCTCATGGTGTGGTCTAAACCATGTGGCCAGATAATTTCCAAAGATTCAGTCAGGTACCAGTCTATACCTCTATGATACCTATTCAGGAGTTAAGCTATCATGGTAGGAAAAAAGTGATGATAAATTCTAAGAATTGCAACAATGTGTCATTTTCATAGGAAAATATTAGTATTTACCTCATAGGATTTCTATAAGTACTAAGAGAAATAAAATGCTTAAAACACTGTCTGGTATAGAGTAACTGCTATACAAGTGTTAGTTCCTGTCTTACTATTATTATTGCTATTACTGTAAAAGTGAATAACTTGGGGCTCTCTGAAAACTATTCCCTATTTTCTCTGGGCTTTACTCACAAGTATTTCCAGAGTCAGGAGTCACTATATGTCATTATTCTTCCTTCTAACTACTTTCCC
>NW_006159853.1:296557-315513 GCF_000334495.1 Tupaia belangeri chinensis | reverse complement strand
CTGGAGTCAATCTGTAACCAAAATTGTATCTCAAAATTTCTCTGGATATAAGGAAAACTTGGCCTCACTACCCTGTTGTTCTTCTCACAACATCAGTGAGATAAACTGTTTCATATGTTATTACTCAGTACTGTTCTTATAAAGACAGTGGAAATACAAAGACATACCAGCAGTTCACCACACTTTCTGGGGAATTACTCAGCCCAGAACATATTGATTCCATTTCCTTTGTGTGATTCAGTTCCTCCTCATCCCTTCACTTTTCATCCTTTCTGAGAAGTTGCATGTTACAGGTTAGCCATGGACAGAGCACCACTTCATCCTGCTGGGTAGGCCTTTAGGCAACTGGTGCTACTGGAACAGGCTGGACTCAAGTCACAGGTCAAACACCTTACCCAACCTGACTCTGACGTCTCAGTCTGTCTTAAACTCTTTGAGGAAGAGAAGCCAAGCATACAGATATGTAGTGCATCTTCCCTAACCTACTTCTTTTATCTGGGAAGGTGAGTGAATGACAACTGAGACAGAAATATTACCCTACCAATGAATCTTATTCCCCTCAGATGAATCGCTAACTTCCTGGTTTCTTCTACACATAAAATGAATCTTTGGCTCCTGATGCAAGTCTTTATACCATCCTGGAGGGACTTCAACATCCATGGAGATTAACCATATAACCCTCTTCCTTGACTTAACTCCAGCAACATTTTACCACAATTCATTTATCCACACACATGACCATATCCAGGTCTTTTCATCACCTGGAACTGATCCACCTTTAATATCTTATTTATATATCCCACTCTCTGGCAACTTTTTTTTTTCCAGTAAAGACTTTTACTTCCTCACCCCTATTACTCTTATTCTTTGGTCTCTTTCCCCCACCCATTTATTAGTCTCCTCAAAAAGTAGAAACTTGTCTAACTTATCACTGTGGTTCCAGAACCTAGCAAAGTGCTTGATAGATAGGAGGTGCTCAATAAACGAATTATGTCAAAACACTTACTGAACACCTACTAGGAACCAAGCACTGTATCGGCTCTGCTAGAATCCACAACAGTTGGACCCTAATTCATCACAAAACCTAAATTCATGTTCCTTTATTCTCACAGAAACTTTCTTACCTTTGTGAATGTCAAATCAGTACATTTCATTAAGCCACACAACCACTGGCTGTACTGTGCTTCACTCATAATAGTTATTAGGCTTTTGTTAAATGATGCCTGATAGAACTCAGCAGGCCCCAAAAGGCCAATTTTAAAGAGCTATTGTTGAAAATGGCCACAAATTGATCCATTCTGGGATCTGGATCCTTACAGAGAGCTTTTCAGGCTTTCAGAATCATTTCTGAACAGTTCTCAAGGAACACTTTTATTTGCAACTCTTATCTCAACATTGCTGGTATTTTCAGTATGTCTGTTTACAATCACTCCCTTTCCTCTATCCTCAACTTCTCTTCCCTCTCTTCAGGCTTCTCTCTCTCCAGCTATAAAAAGGTATAAAAGTCTCCTATTTGCAAATAAAGAAGTGGTAACATGCTGCTTAAGCAATGCTGGATCCATATGAAATATCACAGGTTTGGTTCCACAGCTAACCTGTACATACTAGGCATGGTTACCTGTAATCCTGGCTGGCTGGGAAGGCTGGAGAGCATTGCAGTATGAGGGTTGAGGGTGCTTCTCTCTTCCCCTCTCTCTTTCCCGTCTCTGTCTCTTTCTCCCACTCTTAAGAGAGAAATAAGTAATCTTAAAAAAAAAACTAAATTAGAAGCCCATTTTTCTAAAGAGAGACTTTTGCTATAGGGTACATGCACTCACCAGAAAGAGAGAAACAGAAAGCAAGAAATCACCTCCCAGGGGAGATAGCCACACCATAATCCCTTCTCCTTGATTCTCCTCTCGGGATTTTGGGCACACATGCACACACACCTGACATGAGGTTGAAGCCACCAGGTCTGGGACTTGAACTGTGGTTGGCCATGTGGGAGTCCAGAGACGTAATCATTATGCCATCTGCTGGTCCCTAGAAGCCCTCCACCTTTTTTCTTAAAAAAAGAACTATGTTATTAAACTTTATTTATGTATTTATTTGTTTTAATTTGACCAGGGAGGGAGAGAGAGAGAGAGAGAGAGAGAAAGTGAGAAGGCAAGCCTCCAAGTCTGGGACTTGAACCATGGTTGGCCATATGCGAGTCCACGCCACCTGCCAGCCCCATTAGAAGCCCATTCTTAATTCTAATGCCCCACTTTATATAATAGCCTTCCTTTCTCCACTAATCCTTGTAAAAGTAGTCTACACTTACTAGTTCCATTTCCTTCTTTTCATTGGTTGCCATACCAAGTGGTCAGAAAGGATAAGGAATGGATTAGAACGGTAAAGAAAAAGCTTCATGGACAAGAAAAGGCATAGGATGCAGAGAAACTTTTGTGACTAAAACAGAGGGGGTTAAAATGTATTGGGGATATAGGTTTTTCTATCTTCTTTGTTTAAGTAGGTAAGCACATGTAGAACACAGTTCAAAAGGTATGAAGTGAAAGTAAGTGTTCTTCCCACTCCGACTCAGTTCCTCTCTCTGGAGGCAATCACTGTTAAAAGATTTTGCATATCCTTCCAGAGATAGTCTATGATTTATGAATAATTACATTTATGGAGTCTCTAAACACTGTGGTAGAAGATAATAGGAAGTGCCACAAGCAAAGTGAATTTACAAGCACAAAGAAAGTATTAAGGAATTAGGGAATACCATCTTCCCTCCAATATACTCCTCATTTTGAGTTCCTTCCTCCATTTATAGCCTTTCCATTCTTCCAAGTTGCCCA
This sequence comes from Tupaia belangeri chinensis, assembly GCF_000334495.1. Taxonomy (NCBI): domain Eukaryota; kingdom Metazoa; phylum Chordata; class Mammalia; order Scandentia; family Tupaiidae; genus Tupaia; species Tupaia belangeri. The sequence continues at coordinate 312,694 of NW_006159853.1, read as the reverse complement.
AGCTCAAAGCCTCTAAACACCTCTTATTGCTACAGTGGTCTGCAATTTTCAGAGCAATTTCATAGTTCTTATTTCATATGACTTTGGTCCAACCCTATGAACAAAGCAGAGTCCTAATGGTTATCTGCACATTACAGTTAAGTCAATTAACAATCTCTCCACCCCACCATACTGTATGTCCAAATATAAATCACATATATCTATTCCTCTTTGCCTCAATTACCTTACTCTCCTTCAGGCCCTCATTATGTTTCATCTGCAAAATTGGAATAATTGTCCACTTTGTGGAGTTGTTGAACATATTAGTAGAATTAAATGAGATAAAAGCTGTAACAATTAGCAAGTCACTTTTCTGGTCAGTATGAGTCAATGGTGGGAAGGTATATGGAGGTCAAAAATGAACTATCCCAATTTTAGACGCCATCAATAAAAATACAAAATCTAGAATGAAGGAGGTAGATGCTTTTGCCCTACACTATACCAGGAGCTCTGTGCTCAGCTTTAGAATACCACACCTCGGGAACCAGCAGTTAGCATAATGGCTATGTCGCTGGACTCCCACGTAGTCGACCGCGGTTCACGTCCCAGACCTGGTGGCTTAAAACTCATGCCGGGCACTTGTGCGTGCGTGCCCAAGATCCCAAGAGGAGAATGGAGGAGAAGGGATTGCGGCATGACCATCCCCCCGGGGGATGATTTCTTGCTTTCTGTCTCTATGTCTCTCTCTATCTGTCTGGTGAGCGCAAGTGCCCTATAGCGAAAACCTCTCCAAGAAAAAAAAAAATACCACACCTCAAGAGCGACAAAACCAAAATGAAAATATGTCCACAAGAGGACAACTCAGCTGATGAAGAGGCTTAAATCCAAGAGAAATGCAGAATTATCAAAAATGTTAAACATAGACATTAACATCTAGGGATGTCAAATCTAGAGAACTGAATAATCTAGATAACATGACTATCAGCTTCAAATAGTGGCTATCATGTGGAAGAGATCCTTATCTCACATACAAGGTTATTTTAAATTATATTTTTCTGAGAGATTCTTGCAATAGGGCCCATGTTCTCACTAGAGAGACAGAAAGTAAGAAATCACCCCTCCTCACAATCCCCAGAGGAAATTCCTTCTCCTCCATTCTCGTCTCAGGATTTTGGGCACACATGCACATGTACGCATTCACTTGTTCTTGAGTTTCAAGTCACTGGGTCCAGGGGACTCCAACAGCTGTCAAACATGTGGGAGTCCAGCTCGTTAACCACTATGCCACCTGCTGGCCTGCACATGGCTTTATATACCTTCCCTTGGCTATTTACTCTCAAATCTATATTTACAGATCATGTCATTGTCTTGAGCTTAAAGCCCTCCCTAGATCTTTCCACTTGGGTTTTCTATAGACACCTCAACATAAAGAATCTGAGGCTTGGTTGTGGCCATTTTGTTTAAGATACTGAGCAGGAGTTGCCAGCAACAACTGTGGTGGCACAGACCAAAATCACAAAAGAGCAGATCAGCGAGAAGGCAGATCAGATGATTGGACAGCCAAACAACAGTGAACTACACTTACTATCTACTGTTTTTCGCATCTATTTTACCGCTCACCTAGTTAACCCGTGTTCCTCCACCTTTGACTGAGGCTGGACAGGTCGCCAGTTCTCCTGCTGGAGCTGTTGTGGCACAGGAGGAGCACTGGCATCTGTTTCCTTTGATTCCTGGAAGATGGCTACACAGTTACTAAAAAGAACCACCAAGGTGTCTCTAAATGAGCACTTTACTAATATGCTGAAGAACAGCCAACCAATGCCAGTGAATATTCAGGCTTCAATGCAGCAACAACAGCCCCCAACACAGTGCCAGAAACAGAAGACTGGCCCAGCAGGTGGAGAACAGACTCTCTACCCAGGCACTATTAAAGCTTAAGCAGAAAAGCTATAGCAGTGCCTGGGTAAGAATAAAATCTAGGCCCTACTGGGGCCCTGGCCAAAGAAGCAATCGGAGGATGAGGCCTGCCCATAATCCAGAGAGGCTAAACCAGAAGAGGACTACGTGGGGGACATACCACCAGAATCCTCCTTAGGGGCTGGATGTCTCCAAGGTCAAAACCTGCTCTGAAGTGGACAAGCTGCAGCTTCCCTAATGGGCTTAAGAAGAGGGGGTGTTCCAGGTCATCGAGGTCCTGGGATAGGAGGTCTAGGGTGTGGAGCTATGGGTCATGGCACGTGCGCTCGCCAGAAAGACAGAGAGAGACAGAAAGCGAGAAATCACCCCCTGGGGGAATGGCCACGCCGTAATACCTTCTCCTCCATTCTCCTCTCTGGATCTTGGGCATGCACACACACATGCCCAGTGTGAGTTTAAGCCAACAGGTCGGGGACTTGAACCACATTTGAATACATGGGAGTCCAGCGATGTAGCCATTATGCCAACTGCTGGTCCCATACCCTTGCACTTTTCTTGAAGATTGAATTAAGTTCAACCATATTCTTTTTCACTGTTCAGTTTTGGGGGATTCTTCTATTTCTGGTTGATTACAACAAATTGTTATCTCAAAAAAAGAATCTGAGGCTCAAAGAAGTTAAAGAACTTCCCCCAGTTTTCCATTAAAGAAATTAAACCTAAAGTGTTTGACTATAAACCTTCTGTTCTTTTCATTTTTTTTTTAATTGCCAATGGATGAATGCACTCACCAGGGAGAGAGGCAAAGAAAGAACTCAAGGATGGCAGTCACTTCTCCTCAAATTCTCCATCCTGTTGGGATTTTGGACATGTACACACATACATACATCCAGCATGGTTTTTAAGCCACCAGAACTGGGACTTGAACCACAGTCAACTGTGGGATCTGGCTCCTCCAATCACTAGGCTGTGGGGCCAGCCCCTCCACTTTTACTATATTGACTTTTATAATATTAGAGGAAAAAATAAACCAGAACATTATACATTATCCTCTAGCTCTGAAATAGAGTAGCAAGTTTCACAAGGGGATCAGTCCTTCCTGAAAAACAAAGCTGCTCTTAACCGCTAGTTCTAAATTTGCTAGATCACATTTTCAAAAATAAATCTCTAGCAATATCAAGAGTAATATTAAGTGGAAGAAGCTGAAGAAGTCATTTTCCCACTATGCACCACAGTTTCCTGATTCTTAAGAAATTATCTGTACATTCTCTTATAGCTGTGCCATTCTGAGAGTATGGAAGACAGCATTCTGTATAAGGTACAGACATGCAGTCATACCATTTAGCCTATGTAATAGCTCATATGTGTTCCAACACCATCCTTTGGGACTTGCTGGACTAGAGATTGATCACATATCTTCATGATATGCTCATTCACTCCAGGCACCTTGCCCAGCATGACGCACTTGTCCACACAGCCCTGACTTGCTTCTGGCAATATAGTTCTTAACTCAGCTGAAGAAGTAATCAGATAAAAGCAGAAATTCTGTGACATATTTCCCTGTGGAGAGTTCTGATGTGTTTCTCCAAGGTTACTTAGTAGCTGCATGACCTTGGTAAAGTCACTTAATCTCTCTGAGTCTCAGTTTTCTCATCTGTAAAATAATTCACCCAAAAGTAGTGAAAATTAAGAAATAATATGTGTAAAAACACCACACATATACTAGTTACTTAGTTTTTCTTCCTTCAATGTCATCCTTGCCTGGGTCACACCAGCCAACTCCAGTATGTCTACGGATCCACTAGTTATTTTCAAGGTTCAATTTTTACTTCTCCTTTCTGTTCATCACCCATTCATCAACTAAAGAACATTCAGGAAATGTCCATGGCAATTTTCGATCTGCTGAAACATAGCAATTAAGGCTGCATCTGAAGTCTTACTACAAAATCAAGTCACTAATGTGTAGTCAGCCAGCTTCAGCTTAAATGCTTATGATAAGGAACTCCTTCCTTTCTAATATAGCCCATTTTATCTTCAGTATGAAGCTGCTGTAACTTCCACCCAATAGTCCTAATTCTATCCTTTATGGTCAAATAACACCGATAAAATCCTCTTTCTCATAACAGCCCTGCAGATACTAGAAGAGAGCAATCATGCTTTACTCTCCTTCCAGGCCTCTCTCCTTAACTTCTATTTTGTCTTTGTCCTTTCAAAGATAACTGCCATAACTGTGCATAATACCTGAGATGTGGTTCTGCAACCTAAGAAAAGAGTGAATAATCACTTATCATACTAGAGACTCTATACTACTACTAACACAGACTGAGTTTCCTTTAACATTTTTGGCAACCATATTAAACATGTACTCATTCTGGAGAATCACTTAATTTTTACATTTTTTGCTTGTTTTAAGAAGATAGTGTATAGGGATCAGCAGTTGACATAATGGCTATGTCACCGGACTCCCATATAGTCAATTGCGGTTTGAGTCCCAGACCCAGTGACTTAAACTCACATTGGGCATGTGTGCATGCCTGCCCAAGATCCCAAGAGGATAATGGAGGAGAAGGAGTTGTGGCTTGGCCATCCCCCCGCCCCCCCGGGGGTTGATTTCTTGCTTTCTGTGCCTCAGTCTCTCTGTCTTTCTGGCAAGCACATGCACCCTATAGCTAAAACCTCTCTTAAAAAAAAAAAAAAGAAAGAAAGAAAATTAAGAAAGAAAGAAAATAGTGTACATAGTGTACAATGCTACATTTTTTCTTATCAAATTAATTTTATTGATTTTGGACTACAATTGCAGTCTAGTAAATCCTTGGATTCCAGATTCTATTATCCAGTGTATATACTTTCCTCATTCCTAACACTTGATGATCATAAGTTTTCTGCTATTCTATTAATTAAAATAAAACTGAAACAGCTGGATAATCAGAGAGACAGACTACCAGGTACAGACTACCATCAACCTCTATTTTCAATAGTAAAGCACAAACTTTTCCCTATGTCAGTACACCTGAGAGCCCTTCCCACCACCCAGTCACATCAATTACAGTAGATCACAAAATATTAGAGTTACTAAAGAAGGGGCAGAATGCCTAAAAGAGACATTAAAATGGGAGGAAAGTCCTCTGTGGTTTGGAAAAACCCTTTATCCAAGTACTTCTGATAAATCCTCCAGAGAATGTGCCCTCACTCTCTTAAACTTTTTAAGAGTTCCTGCTCCAGGAAAACAGAATCAGTAATTAAAATGCTTTGTAAGTAATTTCCTTATCTGTATGATGTAGATAATAACACACAGCTCATAGGGTTATTGTGAGGATTAAATGATTAATATATATGAAGTGCTTAGTGCAATGCCTGGAACATAGTAAATGCTCAATAAAAATAGTACTTTAAAAAAAAATATTTCAGGGACCAGCAGTTAGTGTAATGGCTATGTCGCTGGACTCCCACGTAGTCGACTATGGTTCAAGTCCTGGACCCGGTGGCTTAAACTCATGTGGGCCGCGTGTGCGTGCGTGCCCAAGATCCCAAGAGGAGAATGGAGGAGAAGGGATTGTGGCATGGCCATCTCTCCTGGGGAGTGATTTCTCACTTTCTATCTCTCTGTATCTCTGTCTGTCTGGCGACTGCATGTGCCCTATAGCAAAAACCTTTAAAAAAAAAGTGTAAAAGAAAAAATTATGTTGTTTTAAGCCATCAAGTTTGTGGTAATTTGTTATAATAGCCATGGACAATTAGTAAGACTCTATTTCCTTCTGGTTTTTGGCTTAAACTCTGTCTTGAATCATCTTCTGATGGACTCAAATGTGAGAATTTTACTTTTCCAACCAGTTTGAAAGTCTCAAGAGGACAGATTATCTATTCTAGCCCAAACCTCAAACACACAAGATTTGTTGGATTGTATTTAATTGACCCTCTCAGATAGATCTGCCAGAATTTGTCACCTAAGTAGAAAAATGGTGCTTAAGTTAATCAGAACTCAAAGGTAATCATTGCCCAACCCACAAATCTGCGAGCACAGCACTCAGCTCCAAGGTGAGATTATTATGGCCACAAATATAATGAAATTTAATTTTTCAAGCTGATGCCCTAATGCCTGATCTGGCTCCCATCCTCCTTATCTATGAATGGCAAAATGAAGACCTCCACATTCTTCAAATGCCCACATCATTTTTTCTTCCTGTTACTCCTTTTCCTGATCTTGTTACCATTTCCTGAGGAAATGGTAACAGACCAAGGTGAAGTAATCCAAGCTTGTCTTGTAATAAGATATTCCAAGTACTTATGGATGAAAGACAGATAGTGATACCCTACTCTGTCTGCTCCTGTGTCTCTGACATGATCCCTCACTGTCCACTCCCTGCCTTGTGTTACTGTGGTTTATGAGGCTGCATACCACATCTCAGGACTTCTAGTGGCCAGGCCCAGGGTGAAGTAGGTGAAGAATCAAGTCTGGAACCAGAGAAATCTGTGAGTCTGCAGTACTGAAAGACATTTTATGTCATGGCTTTTCTAAGTCCCACTTTAAAGATGGTCAACATACTATTATAAAAATAACAATTACTTTGTGGTTTATAAAGTATTACAATAAACAAGTTCTTCTTTGCTCCTCAAAATAGTGGGGATATTGCTGAAAATTTAAAAAGAAATTATCTTCATCAAGCTAAATTATGTATCATTTCCTGAAACAATACACAAAAGTAATACTTGCCATACAATCCAGTTTAATCAAGCAAAAATATTGAATGGAATGGTAGCTACTTTGTTCCAAAAAGCGTTAAACTCTAAGGTTCTTATATTTTAGGACAAATAATAATAACTTTATTTTACAAATTAGGAAAAGAATTATCTAGTAGGTTAGATAATTTGCCCAAGGTCCACATAGCAAAGAACAGAGCCAGGATCCAAAGCATGTGTTATTTGACTCCGAATCTTTTGGATTTGTTTTTCTACTTCAGCATTTGGTAGTGCCATTCAACTGCCTAAACTAAAATGGCCGCCATCCTCCCTGTCAGGAGATAGGCAGGAGCTAACCTAAGTCATCTTTCTAAAAGACATCATTCAACTCACAAACTTCTAAGCCAAGTTCTTTCACAAAAAGATCAGTTTCCTGTCCAGGCAAACAAGTTGCTATACCATTTTCGAGCATATTTCTTTTTTTTTTTTCTTTTTTTCTCTTACAGGTGAACAGTGGCAGAGCCTCATACATCTGCAGGAAAGATGTTAAGACATATTGCACCAAACAGAGCTCCAACCCTACCCTCAACCATGTTGCATTATGTCACTAGTCATCAAAGTAGCTGGCCTGCCCACTGTACCACTGCCGACATTTTGCACAAATTAGACATGCTGAAGTCTATGAAAATTTTATTTTTCATCCTTCATTTTTTTTTTCAGCAACTCCCCTTCACAATACAGTTCCTAAAAAGAACAGAAAGACAGCTATCTTGGAGAAATCCAGCCAACACAGGCCAATTTCCACTTTAGCCCCCAAATAACAAGGAGGTAGATAATAAGTCCCATAAATAAAAAATTAGATACTGTTCTCAACCTACCACCTTCTCCTAAACATTACTCTCAAAAATGGCAAAGTATATTCCTCATATTACTTTTAATTAACTGACTTACTCACTTCACATCTTAGCTTTTTTCATCAAGATTTACCAGTTCCTACTTATAACTTAAATAGCATCCCTAAACAGCATTATGAACATCACAGTTAAAGGGGTAGGAAGATTTGGCACTTCATGGTTTGAGACTCTATTGTGTCTGAAGTGAGGCCAGACACAAAGAACAGCCCCAAAGAGTGGCTTGTGGAGCCAGGGCTCACTGGGACCACATACAACCCAGTCTCAATACCAGCCAATGGAGCTATAGGTAATGTCAGCTCCCACACTGCTTCGAAGACAAACCAAGGTAGAACCCCAAACCCTGCATTGCTACCTTAAAATGGTCTCTCACCTCTGAAATAAATAAACAACTTTGAGTGCAACTAACCTCTTTTGAACCACTCCTCAATCAACCCTGGCTCCTGTATTTTACTCTCTCCTTTGCTGTTTTCTTTCCTAGGTCTCACCTATTTCTGTAAATACCTGATTCCTTGCTTTGGCTTGAATCAACAAGATCTTCAGTCATCTTCCTGGGTTTTACCGACCTCAGGCTCAAGCTCTGCAGAATTAGTTTAAATTGGCCAAAATAGATTTGAACTGGTCAGAACAGATTTTTCCTTGTCAGAAAAGATTTGCACTGATCAAGAACTACTTCTGACCATTTACAACTCATTTGGTCCAGTTTTACATTGCTAATAAAGGAGCAAGCCACTGAGGGGATCAGGATGAATCAAGAATGAGATGAAGCTGCTTCAATCTGCTTAGAAGACCTGTGGGGGGGACAAAAAAGACCTGATGCTAAGGACCATACCATTTGTGGTGGTGATGCTAGAGGGGGAACCAGAAAGGACATAATAGTCCATGAGGTAGGATCAAACCACTATGAACCCCGGGGGAGGGGCTAAAAGAAACTGAAGCTCAGTGAGGCAGGATCAAATCACTGGTATGAGGCAGGGAGGGGGAAAGATGGTGGTAGTCTTCAGACAGGATCAAACCACTGAGATGTAGAGGGAACCGAACAGTGATGCTTTTCTATAAGGCACGATCAAATTACTCTGGGGAAGGGACGAAAAAGAAGAAAAAGGAAAAGTAAGAACTTTTAAGGGCCTAGTCATCTGTAAGACAGAATCAGACCACTGTGGTGGATTGACAGAAAAAGGATGCTATTCTAAGAAACAAGACCAAACCACTGTGGAAGGGAGGGGAGCAAAAAGGAACTGAAATTTCTTAAAGCAAATTAAAATTTCTTATAGTAAAGTAAAAGAGGATATTAATTTGTGTAATACAGAAACAAACCCTGTTTTTCAATTAATAAAGGGCATTTACATATATGATCTCATTTGCTCTTTACTCTGCCCTGATGGTTGGGTCAGACCAACTTCCCACGAAGACCTTGGTAGTAATTCTTAGCTGCCCCTCAGGGTTGCTAAGCAACAGTGCAGTAGCAGCTGCCAGATGAACCTTGCCCTTTTGACATTAACCCCTGCCTTTCTGGAAGGAAAATAAGATGTGTATACCCATTGCAAACTCTGGAAGCCAATTGAGACAGCATCATCAAATGTTATGTTTTTAAGAGTGGAAGATAAACACAGACCTTCGAAAATAAAAAAGAGACAAGTAATGGGGAAATGATGACTTGTGTGGAAGAGGCACACTTTGAAGAAAGCTTGGTCGTATAGACTTAGAATGAAGTCTAATCCCACAGAAGACTTTTGAGTCCTTCTGTTAAATCTTTCATTTGTGATATTTCAACACCTTTGATAAAAAAAAAAATACAGTAGTTCTAACTTCCTGGGCAACCTATTCTTTTTTCCTATAACTCTGGTCATTTTTTTTTTTTTTTAGCCAAAATGTCTCCCCTATAGATTCCACTGAGTCGTCTGAGTTCTGTCTTCTAGAGCAAAGATTGGCAAACTAGAGCTTGCGGGCCATATCCCAACCTGCTGCTTATTTTTGTACAGAGTCAAGAATAATTTTTGCATTTTTGAATAATTGAAAAATAATATTTTCTGACTATGCAAAAATTACATGAAATTAAAATTGCAGTTCATGGATAACATTTTATTGGAACGCAGGCACGTTCATTCATCAACGTATTATCTGTGGCTGCTTTCCCACCACCACATCAGAGTTGAGTAGTTGCAAAGAAAGCACTATGGCTTTCAAAGCCTAAAGTATTTACCATTTGGCCTTTTACAGAATAAGTGTACTGAACTCTGATGTATAGCAACAAAAAAATAATATATTTTCAAAAGAACTCAGTAAAAATGTTACTGGAATGGTGGATACGGAAGAGACTGAAGAAACCTCACAGTGAATCCTAAATTAACAAAGGGAGGGAGAGGACTTAGTCCAATGTCCTCTATTCCCACGAATAACTTACCTAGGATCCAGGGGATAAGAAGATTCAGCTTGTATAGAGAGCTGGGAGTCTCTAAGAAGAATGAAAGAACCTCTGGAAAAGGTTGAAATCAAACTGTAAAAGCCTTGAACACCAAATAAAGTTAGTTACTTGGCCATCCTGAAACCAAGAACCACAATTAGATTTCAGGTTGGGGTAGGGCTGAGTGATGGGATGAAAGCGGGACTTGATAATGATTCATATTTATAGGCATCACTCTAGTTTTGTCCCAGCTATAGACAAGTTACACTGGTTTGAAAAGTTCAGGTGATTCTGGTCACTCAGTTTCAGAACCATTTTGATAACAACTGTTCCAGTCTGAACACAATCTGGTTGGAGGCCAAGATCCTACAGTAAACTTAATATAATATGTTAGGCTCATTTAAAAGGATATCTGCCTTAGAAGTATAAGAGAACCCTAATCACATCTTTATCTAATCCCTAATCACTTTTCAGGACAGCATCATCCAATTTAACCCACACCTCCCCCAGGGCACTTGTCTTCCTCCAATGAAGACTCCTCCAATACTTTATGTCACTCAAATTATCCCAGCTAGCAGTGAAATCACCTCTTTGTGAAAATGACTTGTTTTCCCAGAAAGATTTTGAGATTCCAGAGGAAATGGGATCATAACTGAGACCTATCTGTTTTCTCTTGGGATGTGGTTAGTTGCTAAGGATATTATTGATCAAATGATTTAGTGGTCCCTCAGTGTGGGAGGTCCTCACTTATGGAACCTCAGGAATTTTGCGATCTGTGACAGTTCTTACCACACATTTACCTTTTTAGAGAGATGAATTGGAAAGGGGTGAGACCTAGTGATATATTCAAGCCATGCCTTTTAATGATCATGCAAAGAGCAGCTAGCTCTTTCTGGTCCTGATATCACAAAGTCCCAACTCCTTGTTGTTCCTTTTTTTTTTTTTTTTTGAGAAGATTTTGCTATAGGACACGTGTGCTTACCAGACAGACAGAGAGAGACAGAAAGAGAGAAAGAAAGCGAGAAATCACCCCCCAGGGGGATGGCCATGCCACAATCCCTTCTCCTCCATTCTCCTCTCGGGATCTTGGGTATGCATGCACACGCACCCAGCGTGAGTTTTAAGCCACCTGGTCTGGGACGTGAACTGCGGCCGACTACGTGGGAGTCCAGCAACATAACCATTATGCTAACTGCTGGTCCCCATTGTTCCCCCTTTTATGGGCTCAGGACTGACTGCCCTGGTCAGGAAGATAAAGCCCACAGTTCAGGCTTCCAGGCATTCAGTCCCATTTTCCATGGCCTCTGTTAATTCTGGACCCAGCTTTCAGAATTGAATCTGGACTCAACAGATTCAGGACAAAAAAAGGTCCTTGGCCAGGAAAGTTGACTTTCCACAAAGTGCTCTTTCCTCAATGGCCAAATCAAATGCCTCCACTAGGACTACAAGCCAGCCAGCTGTTTCGGACCTCTGCTGGCCAGCACCAAGGAGCCCCAGAGTCAACAGTGCATATACAGATCTGCTATTTTGTTCCTTCTCATACCTCAAACATCGGATTTCTCTTCAGTGAATCTAAATAACCAAATAGGACTAAAGTCAGCTCTAGGGATAAATCAAAGATCTCTTATGGACCTCACCTGTTGAGAGAGATTCAGCACAGTGCCTACCTTCATTCCCTTCAACCTCTCAAGAGTGCCCAAGCCCACAGGTTACTTTCTGGAGAATTTCTGTTTAAATTGTTTTCCTCAGTTCCTTTAGGGAAGAGGAATGAAGTATGCAGGAATGGGCTATCAGTACCCACTGTTCTAGCTGGTTCACAGGCTAAGATAAGACTCAAAACAGCCTCCAACCAATCATTCTTGAATTAAGCAGTTGGCTTCCTCTCATCATGAGCAGGCAAGATCCAAGTTTCAGACACTGGCTGAGAGGGACATGGAGAGAGGAAGAGGAAGAAAGAAAAAGAAAAGGAGAGTGCAAATAGCCCAGCAAAGAAAAGGGAAGTATTTTTTATCTAATACGCAGAAACCTTTTCTAGAAAAGTGACTTTTGGCTAATGAGTGAAAGTAGAGGAGCTGGAAAATACCACTATGGCCATGCAAAAAAATGACACGGGTTTGGGAAGGAAATTCTCATGTCTGTACACATGAAAACAACTCTCTCTTCCTAAGCTGGGGGTGAGTTAGTGCTGACTAGAAGTACCAGAGTCATGACTGAATCATGTTTGAAGCCTGTCTGACCTCTGGACTTTTCAGTTATATGAGCTAATAATTCCACTGCTTTGTTTTGTACAGTTTAAGTTTGGTTTTCTGTAATTCGCAATCAAAAGCATCCTGAGTAAGAAGTACTTTCCCAAAGCAGCTAGCACAGTGCTTGGTATACTCATCCATAAGAGCCCAATTCCAAGACTGATTCCCCACTGACGCTTTTTCTGAACTCCGAAACAATTTATGCCTCCATCCTTTGTGTACTCATAGCTCATTGTGCATAGATTTACTATAAAATATATCACATTATCTATTTACAGTTACTCTTTACCTAATGTCTCTCCCACTGTAAGGCCACTCTGTGGTGTCTTTGAAAATGCCTACCACCTGGGACCAGATGACATAATGGTTACGTAGCTGGACCCCCACATGGTCGACCACAGTTGAGTCCTGGTCCTGGTGGCTTCAAACTCATGCCGGGCACGTGTGCATGCATGCCCAAAATCGTGAAAGGAGACTGGAGGAGAATGGATTGCGGTATAGCCTTTCTCTGTCTCTCCAGTGAGCACACATGTCCTATAGCAAAAATCTCTCTCTCGCTCTAAAAAAAAAATTGCCTACCACACAAAAGACCTTTTCTTTGAGTGTGTTTCTAAACAAAATGAAATATTAATCTTTCGATCAATTTTAGTTAAATTTTTCTACCTCTGATTAAACAGAATAATGCCATGGGGTCAGCAGGTGGCACTGTGGTTAAGATGCTAGACTCCCACATGGCTGACTGTGGTTCCAGTCTTGGATCTGGTGAATTGTTTTTTCACTCTCCCTCTTTCTCTCCCTCTCTCTCTGTCTCTCTCTGGTCAAATTGAAGAGTAATAATAAATTAATAAAATTAAAATAATTCTTAAAAAAAAACCAAGAATAATCCCTTATAGGCCCTATTCTTACTACAAGCTCACCTCAGGGACCTGTCCTACTTCAGTCCCAAGCAATGGACATAATGGCTACAAATGGCAATATTTGGTTTGCTCTCTCAGCATCCAACACGCTGTACCAAACTTAGCAGAAGCAAATGAAGAGGCTGCTGGAACTAGCCATGGGCTTCACTGAAACCAGTCCAGACAAGAGCAGCACAACAAGGGCCACCACAAAACACAGTCAACTGACTCTCCAATAAGATAAGCACAAAGCTATCCCCAGAAAGACCTCAAAAATATACTAATTGAATTTTCTACCATAAAAATCAAATTGTGTTAATTGAATGAATAGGTCTTTTTTAAATGTTCTTTTATATATAACAGTTTCCTCATATGAACTCACACAGCGCTTTACACATTTTTCTAGTACCACTTATCCTACTAGATTGTGATTATCTGTATACATGTCCAGCTTCCCCACTAGACCTTGAGGATAAGAATTGTATTTTCTGGGACCAGTGGTTAGCGTAATGGCTATGTCGCTGGACTCCCACGTAGTTGACTGTGGTTTGTGTCCCGAACCCGGTGGCTTAAAACTCACACCGGGCACGTGTGCGTACGTGCCCAAGATCCCAAGAGGAGAATGGAGGAGAAGGGATTGCGGCGTGGCCATGCCCCCAGGGGGTGATTTCTCGCTTTCTGTCTCTCTGTCTCTCTCTGTCTGTCTGGCGAGTGCACGCACCCTATAGCAAAAAAAAAAAAAAGAATTGTGTTTTTTCAGTCTCAGCATCTCATGGACCTATGGTAGTGACTAAAACAGAATAGGAGCTCAAAAAGTGTTTCTTGAAATGAGTTGTTAAATCCTCCTTTAAAAAAAATGGGTTAACTTTAATGTCAGTCAACACTTATACTTCCTCATGCAGTAGCAATGTGTAGGATTTGGATATGAACATAGAAGACATGGATTTAAGCCTGTGCTGGCCAATTACTAGCCTGATATCTTTACTAAAGTCCTGTAACTTCTCTGACCTTTAGACTCTTCACCCTTGCAATGAGGACAATCATACACATATTTTGCAAAGCATTATAAGAAGAATATGAACTGAGCCAGTACTTTGTGAACATGATGTCGTGTGAAAAGATTGAGTTACTTTATAAAGCAATTTAATTTTTAATTTTTATTTTGTTTTCTGGTTTTTCTGTAGGTTATGTGCATTTGCCAGAAAGAGAAAGTGAGACATCACTCCCCAGAAAGGTGGACTATACTGCAATCCCTTCTCCTCCACTCTCCTCTCAGTATCTTGAGCATGTACACACACATACATGCACTATGTGTGTTTTTGAAGCAGCCAGTCGATGATGCTAAACACACAGTCAGCCATGTGGGATCCAGGTGCCCCAAACTCATGCTGCCTGCTGTCTTTTGAATGAAATTTAATTCAAGAAGGTTTTTTTTTATTTTTCATAATTCATTTTGGCTAGGGATAGATGAGAGTTTCTTCAGAGCTCCACAGATTGCTGTGTATGTATATGGTGGATGTACCCTTACCTTTTTTGTTTTTATTCTGCTGTTGTTGTTTGTTTTGTGGGTATAGGCCTATTCTCCTTCCATTAGAAAATAAACAGATTTCAGTACTCCTTAGCCCTCTTTCAGTAATGTTTAAGGCTAGCAAATTGCTTGCCATAAGACCAACTCAGAATTGCACAGAAATCAAAAGGTTCTTAGAATCAACACTAGAATGGCATTCTTGCAAATGAAAAAGTGTCCTCATTCAGCCATGCTTGAGTTTATTTATATATATATAGCCAGACAGACAGAGAAAGACATAGAGACAGAAAGTGAGAAATCACCCCCCAGGGGGGATGGTCATGCTGTAATCTCTTCTCCTCCATTCTCCTCTCAGAATCTTGGGCACGCACGCACATGCTCGTGGCGTGAGTTTTAAGCCACCGGGCCCAGGACGTGAACCGCGGTCGACCATGTGGGAGTCCAGCGACATAGCCATTATGCTAACTGCTGGTTCCCTAGTTAATATTAACAGCAATTTATTTTTCCTGGGCACCTACAGGTTGAATAGCAATCTAGGAACAAGGATGATGATCGGGGAAAAGTCACCCTAGTTGTCTGCCAGGGTCCAGCCTCTGCAGGGGTGGGTTGACTCGATGGAGGCGGCACAGGTGAACAGAAGACAAAAGCCTCGGTGCCTTTTCATGCACGTCCTATGCCGGACACTCCTCAAAGATCACTCTCTGAGGAGTGACAACCGCCAGGAATTATCATGCCTTTTTATTGAAAATGTGTTACATACAAGTAAATGGAAGAGGGGCTACGTGTTTCAATTATCAGCTGATAAAGTTTTAACAATAGAGAACATAGATTCTATTCAGGGTTGGATTAAGGGTGGGTCTAGTGCAGTTCCACAATTGTAGGTGGGTCTCCATGGAATGCAGTTTCAGGAAAGCGGTTCCAGTAAGCAGAGATGATTATCAGCTGATGTGGCGCAGCAGCCATCTTGTGATTACCGGGAATGGTGCTGAGAAAAGAAAATCTCAAGTATATATATTAGTTCTTATGGATCTTAATAAAGAATGGAACTTACATAGTTGTATAGGGATCTAAAACTTAATTCAAGGAACCCTAATATATCTTAAAGGGGTAAAACTTACTGTTTACTAGGTAAGGGCAGGGACAGCCTTTTCAACTGGTGGTAGAGTGATTAGCAAGTTAATGAAGGACTTTAAGGTGAGTTTGTGGCATACTTAAAAACGTTCTATTGTGCCTGTGGCGCCACTGCTATGTATTTTGTTAGAACATTAGCCATAGTGGGGCAGGAGTGCCCTGGGCCTGTTTCGGCCTAAAAGATTATTCTTAAGCTTATGTTAAATGTATATTGAAGGGCCTTCCAAAGGTCAAGAAAATCTCTGCCTAGATGTGACTTCATCACATTCTCTATTGTGACCACTGGAGTGAAGTATTGTAATTAACAATAGGTGGTCAGAGCAAAGGGGAGCGGTCGGAGAACTTTTTTGGGAAATTTTATCATATACTCCGGATGTATAAGAGAGTCATGTAATTCTTTTATAGTAGTATATTGGGGAGTCGGGGGGGGGGGCACTTCCCAGCAAGGCTA
>NW_006159853.1:289939-296526 GCF_000334495.1 Tupaia belangeri chinensis | reverse complement strand
TCAAACATGTTGAGTGGACGCAAGCTTTGTTCCTAGGTCGGGGGGCATACAGCAGCAGCCTTGCCAATGTGCTGAAGCAATCTAAGTGATACTTAAAGGTCAAAAAAGCTCAAAACAGATCCTGGGGCCCTACCGGGTCAGACTCCTCCAGTTGTCAAACTAAAGCCTGACAGTTTGAGCTACTCATTGGTTTTCACACATGCCCTGTGATTTTCAAGGCCTGGCTATTTTTCTATCTTTAGAAATATTTACCCATAAATCAACCTCATCTTTCACCTAGAAGTTATTTCCCTCAAAGCTCCTGGCTTCCAGCACTTACTACTTTTCTATTATCTTTATCAGGTAGTGCCTCTCCAATTTATTCTGGTACTAATCATCTTTTTTGCCTAAAATACTACAGTTACATACTAAAAGTTTCCCTGCCACCAGTATTCCTTACTCCAGTTCTGTCACTAAAGGCAGCTTTCTAAAATACGATGACTCTGATTTAAAATTTCTTTTTTTTTTCTTTTTTTGGAGAGGTTTGTGCTATAGGGCGCATGCACTCGCCAGACAGACAGAGAGAGACAGAGAGACAGAAAGAGAGAAATCACTCCCCAGAGGGGATGGCCATGCTGCAATCCCTTCTCCTCCATTCTCCTCTTGGGATCTTGGGCACGCACGCACACATGCCTGGCATGAGTTTTAAGCCACCGGGTCCGGGACTTGAACAGCAGTCGACTACGTGGGAGGGGGGAAGACGAGAATTAGCAACATAAAGGAGGAACTGAGAGCCAAGAAAAAAAATACTTAATTGTTTTTTAAGTTTTTAAAATTTAAAGAGAGAGAGACAGAGAGAAGGATACAGAGGCCCTACCACTTTCTAAATTGGGATCTGGAGGGTGGAGTCTCAGCAGAAAATCTTCAGTATTCAGTCTTATTCCTGAAAGTAATTTTTCACAGCTCAAGGTCAAGTCTGGAATTGAATGTTAGCTTCCAGAATTTAAACAGCAAGATTGGACTACACCAGAAGAGAGATTAATTACATCATACTAAACTGATGAGTATATATGATATATATTTTTAAATGTAAGAAAAATAATACCTAGTTAAGGACTGCAGTAAGCTATATAGACTCATCTAGGTTCTACTTTATATATGTTCATTTTATTCTAGAAGTTTCATGCCTAAAACTCAGACATGTGTTCACAGATGTGTATATATAAGATTAAATTTTGATTGAAAGTATTTAGATTAAGATATTTTTGTGAATCAACAAAATGTGGGGGAATAAGGAATGCAAAGCAACTGTAGATACCAGAAACAATGTGGGAGGAGGGTGGGAAATGGCAGAGGGTGAGGAATGGAAAATTATTTGTTGATGATAACATATATGATTAAGCCACTATACAGTGTATTCTGGATGGGAAATCACGTTTTGTGTGATGATGTTCAGTGAATAAGTGTAAAATAAATAAAATTTTTAAAAATGATGATTAAATAAAAGCATTGCAGATTAGCCAAGGAAGGAAAAAATGTTTGACATTCTGGATCAATTCAAGATGACTGTAATTAGCCATTTGGAGTACTGCATTTAAAATTGATTATGAGTAACATCCAGTTTCACTGGGGGGGAAAATAACAAAACCAAAAAGCAAAAGCAAAATTACACTTGCTGAACAACGTTGGCCATTGGCATAGGAGAAACTGATAGTGGTGACCCTGCCAGTCATTTACTGTACCTAATTCCAGATACATAGAATAGTAGCTATTCCCCAGACAAGCCAGGCAACTCTCACTCTTGTGTGCTGTTCCATTTGTCTAGAATTCCTCCTATTACGCATCTCCAACCTCTGAGACCCTAGAATCTCCTAATCATTCTTTAAGTTTAATTAAAATATTAACTAATCTGGGAAGCTTTGGCTTCACTCCTCTCATCTGGACTGTCATAACAATTTGTTTATAAGTAGAACTTACTATGCTTGCCACTTTATACCCATTATTTAAAATAAAGTGAATATAAATAATTTTTTTAATTCTAAATTATGTTGTAACCCTCTGCATCTATCAGTCTTATTACATTCTGACCTATTGGAGGTAAGCTACCATCCTATATTTTTCTCTATTTTATTATTTTTTTCTTTTTCTTTATTATTATTATTATTATTTATACACTCAGTCACTATACATCATTTAGATTGTAAAGAGAGTTTACCCAGCATGATATACACCTCAGTTCAGTCCAATTGAGAACATTAGACTCACCCTCATTAACAGATAATAAACCACTTTCTATCAAATTCCAGGGTCTTGTTGTTTTTTATGGCTGAATAATATTCCATGGAATATATGTGTCACACTTTTTCAATCCAATCATCCATCGTGGACATTTGGATTGGTTCCAAGTCTTAGCAATTGTGAATAATGCTTCAATAAATATAGTTGTGCAAGTGCTTTTTTGACTGAGCATTCTCCTGTCCTTTGGGCCTACTTTATTAAGCCCTTGATTTAGTGCCTGGTACCTACAGGATGCTCAGAAAATATACATTTAACTGAAAGCAGACCCTGATTGAGTGAGCAAGGCAGTAGGAAACAAAAGATCTGGTGAGTACATTAAGAACTATGAAGATAAGATCAAGTTCATGAAGTAAAGGAAGACAAAGACAGAAACACAGCCTGAAATAGGTATGAAGATATCTCCTTTTATCCCTAATGCCTTCTGGAACTACTTCCCCCGTCAGTAGTCTCCCACTATTCTCAGCACTGCTTACTGTTTGCATCTCACAATTTGGCATTTGCTTATTTCAGAAAAATGAGTTTTGTCTCCACTGCTAGACTGCTCTTAAAGAGTAGAAATCAGAGTTGAACATCTTCAGAACTCCCTATGCATCTAAGCAGATATTAGGCACTCCAAAGGCTTCTTAGGCCCTGTTGTATTAGTTATGATAGTGCATGTTGGTTGACACTGTCACTTGGTAGGCTGAGGTTACATGGGAGGCCTAGGTTCTATTCCTGGTCTACCTTAAAAGCCAGCTTTGGTGGTACATGTCGGTAGTCTCAGATACTCCAGAGACTGAGGCAGGAATTTTGAGCTCAAGGTCAGCTTGGGCAAAATAGCAAGACACTCTCTGGAAAAGCTGGTGTATCCCTAGTAGTCTAGCCATTTGGGATTCTGAGGAAGAAAGATTGTAACATAGTTAGACCCTTCCTAAAAATATACATAAGATTAAAAAGCGTATTAGTTTATTTATTCAACAACTCTGTTATTTATGGTTTAATAGGTCTAGTATTTATCTAATACTAGATCCAGTTGTTATTGCCTCCAAAACCAGAGAGGAAAATATTCAAGGATACTCTTGCTTATGAAAAACAAACAAACAAAATTCTTCCACCTACAAATTATTTTTTCAATAGTTTATTTCTTCAGACTAATAATGCCTTATCTTTGCCCTATAATTGGATAATAAAGCTAATTTCTGTTCCTAATAAAAACATGGTAGAGCAGGAAAAGATGTGGACCTAGACTTAGATGACTTTAATTTTTATTCTGACACTGCCAACAATTTGCTGTATGACCCTGAGAAAGACTTTTCCCCTGTGGAGGGCACTGCATACGGAAGCCATCTTGAGCTATCTACCATCTTGAGCTATCCACCATCTTGGAAACCATTAGGTTTCACTTACTCACTGAGTAAACTGTTTCTCAGAAATCATGTTACCAACCATTCTCCCGTGGGACAGTTGGGTTCCTAGGCAACGGGAGAGATCCACCCACATCAATGATAGGCTCATATTGTTCTATCTCATTCGCATTTTGGGCAACCAATCACCACCCACCAACATGTATATAACCACAATCCCTGGCCTACAGTAAACGGATGACCCTGAAGACCCTGAAGAATTGTAACACCGCATCATCTCTGGACGACCCTGAAGAGCTGTGACACTGCATCGTCTCTGGACAACCCTGAAGAGTTGTAACACTGTGTTGTCTCCGTGTTGTAACACTGCGCCATTTGTCCCGTCTCTCACTCCTTCCCTCAGGAAACCTGTTCGACTGTCCTGTGGGCTGGGGCATTCCCCAAAGTCTTAATATTTATTAAATGAAGGAGGTAGAATAGACAATATTTAATTGCCCTTCTGTTCTTTTTTTTTTTTTTTTTTGAGAGGTTTTTGCTATAGGGCGTGTGCGCTCACCAGACAGAGAGAGACAGGGAGACAGAAAGTGAGAAATCACCCCCCAGGGGGGATGGCCACGCCGCAATCCCTTCTCCTCCATTCTCCTCTCGGGATCTTGGGCATGCACGCACATGTGCCCAGCGTGAGTTTTAAGCCACCGGGTCCAGGACGCAAACCACGGTCACCACGTGGGAGTCCAGCGACATAGCCATTATGCTAACTGCTGGTCCTTGCCCTTCTGTTCTAAGTATCGTTGTTCCAATAAAACAAATGTGTTAACTGGGACCAAGGTGACTGAATCTCTGCTTTAAATCCCATCTTCCAGACCCCCAAAAAGCTCATCCAGAAGCCATTTAAATCTGAAGTGTCATCTGCTGTGTTCTGGGACCAAGGTGGCTGAATCTCTGCTCTAAATTCCATCTTCCAGATCCCAGAAAAGCTCAGTCAGGGAGGGCCACCTCTGTTTTCTCTCTGTCTGTGTCTCTCTCGGTCTTCCTCTTTAAATTTTTCTTTTTTTTTAATTTTTAAAACACTTCTCACCTCTGACCTATCCCTTCTCTTGCTAACCTCAGAAGCCATTTAAACCTGAAGTGTGTCCTGCCGTGTTTTCATTGTGCGATTGCCCGCTGTGTGGTTCGCACTTAAAATTTTTTTCTTTCCTTTTTTGGTTGTTTTTACATTTTCCCTCCTTTGTTTTCTTTTCCTTTTCATTTTCTTAACCTTTCTTTCTCACTCTGCTGTTCAGCCTCCACACACTGTCTAGACAGACCTAGGTGCACAGGAGCCAAGCATCTGAATACTTTCAGGGAAATAGATGTCCTCAACAATTACTGAACCTGCTGCCTGAAGGAAGAAACTCCTCTTTATAAATCTGAACTCAAAAGCTCTTTCTATGGATATCACATTGCAAAACACAGTAGAGGAGAGAAATTGTCTCAGAAGTACATTACAGGAAAGGGAAGCACATGATATTATAGTTGTAGAAACCTTCTCTAAGCAATTAGCCAAAAGTGAATACACCACCAAATGACTAAAATTCAGAGAAGAGAGAATACAGAGTGAGCAACAAGAAGAAGTACTGAGCTGCAGAGAGTACTACTCATCTCGCACATGCCTCTGAACTTTCCAAAACCCCTCAGTTCAGCCCAGGTGTACCTATTCCCTAGAAACTGTGAGGCCTTTGTTAAATCCAGTTCCAAAGGGCAAAAGTATAGGTTGCAGGACTAGCAGTTAGCGTAATGACTATGTTGCTGGACTCCCACGTTGGTCGACCGCAGTTCACATCCCAGACTGGGTGGCTTAAAACTCATGACGGGCACGTGTGCATGTGTGCCCAAGATCCCGAGAGGAGAATGGAGGAAAAGGGATTGCGGCATGGTCATCCCTCCTGGGGGGGTGATTTCTCACTTCCTGTCTCTCTGTCTCTCTCTGTCTGTCTGGTGAGCGCACATGCCCTATAGCAAAAACCTCTCCAAAAAAAAAAAAAAAAAAAGAAGAAGAAAAGAAAAAAAAAAGTGTAGGTTGCTTGGTGAGCTTCAGGGAAATGGAACTGCAGAGAGATTGAAGATCACCTCCTCCCACACACCTCTGAACTCTGAGAATAACTCCAAGAAATTAGGAAGAGACATATAATTCATCAGATGACCAGAAACCACCACAGAGGCACAAGAAATATGAGAAACAAACAAAATATCTCCCCCCTAAGGGAAAAGAAAAACTTCTCATCCTCCACAGACAAAACAAAGGAACTCAAGGAAATGTCAGATAAAGAATTTAAACTATTAAAAGTGACAAAGCTGACAGAGTTACAAGAGGAGAGAGACAAGGAACTCCAGAAGATGCAGGCAAAAAGAGATGATGAGTACCAAGAGGTGAAGAAGTTCTTGCATGATCTGAAAGAGAAAATACACTCTATAAAAAAGAATCAAGAGGAATTATTAGAGATGAAAGCTATAATACAGGACGTCAGAACCTTCCTTGAAAGTATTAAAAGCAGATCAGATCATGCAGAAGATTGAAACTCAAATGTAGAGAAAAACACCCATAAGACTGAGAAAATAATCCCCAAACATGAGCAATACTAGAAATATGAGACATACTAGATACCATTAAGAGCCCAAACATCTGGATAATCAGTATCCCAGAAGGCGAAGAAACTAATAAGGGTATTGATCATCTAATCCATGAAATTGTGGAAGAAAATTTTCCCAATCTAGAGAGGCATTCAAATATCCAGACTCAAGAAATACAAAGGACCCCTAACAGAATCAACCCAAGAAGATCTTCTCCAAAGCACATCATAGCCAGACTGGCCAAATCCACAGAAAAGACAAGATGCTAAAATTGGTTAGAGAGAAAGGTCAGGTTATTTACAAAGGTTATCCCATTAGGCTAGCATCAGACCTCTCATTGGAAAGAATGCGAACAAG
>NW_006159853.1:285190-289921 GCF_000334495.1 Tupaia belangeri chinensis | reverse complement strand
AATGAAAAACAATTTCAACCAAGAATACTATACCCAGCAAGATTATCCTTCATATGGGAAGAAAAGATGAAAACATTCTCAGCTAGACAAAACCTCAAAAAATTTACCAATACCAGACCAGCTCTTCAAGAATTTCTAAAGGGAGTTCTTTACCAGGAAAACTAAAGTAACACAGACAGAAATAAGAGCAACCAAGAAAATGCTAGGAACAAGTCCTGAAATAACAATAATAACATTGAATGCTACAGGATTTAAATATAAAGATTGGACCACAGTAGCACTGCAAATTCAACAGAAGAGAGATTAATTACATGAGACTGAACTGTGAAATAGAATTTTATGACTTTTGACCAAAACAGTACTGATGTTTTTTACTATGCTTTCTTTTCCAGATTTAAGAATTTTGCTTTTTTTGGGAACAGCTGATGACCTAATGGTTACATCGCTGGACTCCCATGTAGTCAACCGTAGTTCGATTTCTGGATCTGGTGGCTTAAACTCACACTGGGCACATGTGCTCATGTGCCCAAGATCCCAAGAGGAGAATGGAGGAAAAGGGATTGCGGCATGGCCATACCCCTGGGATGAGGGGTGATTTCTTGCTTTCTGTCTCTCTGTCTCTCTGTCTTTCTGGTGAGCGCATGCACCCTATAGCAAAAACTCAAAAAAAAAAAAAGTGGACAAAAAAAAAAGAGAGAGAGAGAATAGACTGTAGGAATGCAGTAAGAATTGAAGCAGGGATACCAATTAGAAGGTTTTGAAGAGATTATTGATGTCTGTTGAAGGAAAACAAACATCTTCACATGAAACAATTAGAGACTCAAATAATGAAATAAATGCACATGGTATATAGTTTAAGTACTGTGGTTGGTGGACAGTGGCAGTATAAAATATGTTGATATAGTTACCATTGAGGAAGCAAGTTCAAGTTAGGCCTCAAAGAAGAAGAGGTGTGACGGGGCCATGCAGACAACACAAGCTGGTACGAACCCTCCATTGTGTCACTGTACTGGCCTGCACTCAATTTCTCTGCTGTGAGCTTTACTGTAATTACGGAACCCTGCAAGAGTAAAGGGCCAGGGAACCTGAGACAGACTTCCCCACCTGCCTGTCATAAACTAAAATTAACATATGTTAAGTTGAGTTAGTATAAGCCAAATTAGTGTTAGTAACATATGTAGACTAAGTTAGTTTAAGGCTAGTTTTAAGTAAATACCCCTTGTTAAAGCTACAGGCCAAAGTTAACTTGTATTAGGCCAAATTAGCACAAGAATTCACTGATTAACAGACAAAGAATTCAGCAAATAAATTCAGGAACCTGTGGGTTAATAGAGGAAGGACAGATCTGGCTAACAGAGACAAGATAAACAAACCTAAAGGCTCCAGGAGGAAGAGTAGCTATCTTATCTGAAAGTTCTTATCTGGTCCGAGGCAAGCAAAGGATAGTGCCTAATTACAAGCAGTTTCTCCCCTGTGTGCTGTTAACTATAAAAAACTGCTAATAAAACACCCTGTGTTGTCTCCTGAGCTACAAGACCCTCTCACCCGAAAAGGCTCTGTCCAGCAATCAAGATTTAAGAAGAAAATGCACCAGACAAATAGATTCCATCAACCTGAGAACTGTAATTGATTATAACTAATCATACAAGACAGATATCATGTTTTATGATTATTGTTCCTGTGCCTTGAATTATGTTTCGTAAAGTAAATCTTTTATTTCCCCCTCACCCCTCCTACTTCTGTAAGACATCCCTCAATAAATACATGCATTTGACAGCTGCTAGTGCAGCAGCCTGGAGCTAACTCTGGCTGTGACCGGCTAAGAACATGCTAAGAGGCATTGAGGTCTTAGTCTAATTTTGTTTCTGTTCACCTGCGCTGCCTCTGACGAGTCAACCTACCCCCACCAAGGCTGGACCCCAGCAGAGGTGAAATTTATCAAGTGGGAATAAGAATGAAAGATCTATCAGGGACCTGCAGTTGGTGTAATGGCTATGTCACTGGACTCCCATGTAGTCGACTGCAGTTCAAGTCCTGGACCTGATGGCTTAAACTCACGCCAGGCGTGTGTGCCTAAGATCCCGAGAGGACAATGGCAGAGAAGGGATTGCGGCTTGGCCATCCCCCCGAGGGGTGATTTCTCACTTTCTCTCTCTCTCTCTCTGTCTTTTTGGTGAGCACACATGTCCTATAGGAAAAAACCTCTCCCCCTGGGAAAAAAAAAATCAAGAAAATGAAAGCTATCAATTCCACAGGATTCATGTGAAATTTATCTGAAAGCCTGGATTAAAGAGCACTATGTGAAACACAATATAGCATACAGAGGTAAGGAATTATTACTCCCTGGTCCTTGACCAACCTATCACTTGTTCCTCATAAGCAAATGGAGGAAAGGGACTGGTAACAGTGCATAACAATTTAGAAAACCTGGCATATTAAAACCACACTAATGGATTGACCATCTCAAAAGATCTCCATAGTGGTAACCTGTATGTATTCCCCTATTCCCACAGATACGGCAGCCCTGATTAACTAAAGCTTAGAAGTTCTACAGCATTTAAGTCTGTGAACCAAATGGAAAATGTTATCAGCATCCAAACTTGGCTCAGTTGGACAAGCCCAGTGTATGATAACTAGCACCACAGAAGTGACTCTAACCCCCAAGCCTGGAGTCATCTTTCTTACTATGTGAAATCACTGAGAAAACTGTTAGTGCTGCAATTTTCTGCTATCTCTCTTAAATGCATCCTTATTTCTGTGATAACCATACCACTCAGAAAACCTTTCCAATTCCTTGAATGAATATTGGGAGTAGTAAATAAAGTTTCCTAGTGTTGTGGCCAAGAAAGTAGAGCTATGGAGCATGTAAGTTAGCATATACACAGATACTGTATAGCCCAATGTTTGAAGCTGGTAAAGTAGAGGAGTGATAATTATCTGTGCCTATTTTTCTCCCCTGCCTCATCTCTACCTCAATAGGTCCAGACAGGGCTCTCCACAGTGTTTATGTGCCAGAGCATCTACCCAACCAGGGATGGTTATTTATAGGTGAGTGTAATGGGACTCAGAAAATGGGGAAATTTCCTGTCACAAACTGAATTTATTACCTAAACTCAGGACTCCTAACTCTCTGCTTAATGGCTTTTCTGCTATAATCAAGTTGTTTTATCTAGGTTTATACATTAACTTTTCTTAGACATTCATTTGCACCTATGGGTCCCATATGTGCCCATAAGTCAAAGGCATCATTTGGACTCTCCCATCACTTTTTAGCCTTGGAAACATTTTTTTAAATACTCAGCATTATTTAATATATGTGAATATGTGCATGACATTTTTCTTTTTTAAGGACTGTTTCCATACCTGGAGGCCTGGTCTGAAATAGCCAAGTTACTTTATCTATTGGATCGTCAAAAAAGTCATGGTGGGAGACCAGCAGTTAGTGTAATGGCTATGTCACTGGACTTCCA
Source organism: Tupaia belangeri chinensis (assembly GCF_000334495.1). NCBI lineage: Eukaryota > Metazoa > Chordata > Mammalia > Scandentia > Tupaiidae > Tupaia > Tupaia belangeri. The sequence goes on along the minus strand of NW_006159853.1, from coordinate 286,451 downwards.
TGTAGTCGACCGTGGTTCGCATCCTGGACTCAGTGGCTTAAAACAAACACCGGGCACGTGTGTGTGTGTGCCCAAGATCTTGAGAGAATGGAGGAGAAGGGATTGCGGAGTGGCCATGCCCCCTCGGGGGTGATTTCTCACTTTCTGTCTCTCTGTCTCTGTCTGTCTGGTGAGCGCACATGCCCTATAACAAAAACCTCTCCAAAAAAAAAAAAATCATGATGTATTTTTCTTTTATTTTAATATAAAAGTGCATAATGACTTTTCCAACAACCTAACATTTTTGCTAGATGAATCATTACTTTTCCAGACTCAATGTCCTCAAGATTTTTTCCTCCCTAATCTTTTATCTACTCAATGTTTGCTGCTCTCATCATGACACTTTGATTCTTAAACTCTATCTGAAATTACAACCTGTATATAATCTACCTCTTGTCCCTATTTTATTTTTCTCCATAGCATTCAACATTGATATACTATAAGTTTTATTTATTTATTTTATTTGTCTATCATGCCTTCTAGTCACAATGTAACCTCAATGATGGCAGGGATAACTACTTTTATCATTGCCTTATGCTCAGTACCTAGAACAACACCTTACATATATTAGCCATCCAGTAAGAATTTATTGAATGTATAAATAAAGTAATGGCTGAAAAGATTTGAGGCCAAGATCCCAGTTTTGTTGCTCTGACATTCTCAGCATGCAGCTTCCAATTCATGGCCCAAGATAGCTGCCCTATATCCTACTATCACACCAAGTTCTGGTTAGGAATAAGAAAAGGGATATGTAGACATCAACATAGGAACATTAAAAAGTATGAAAAAGAAAAAAATACTTCTTTGCAAACACAAAAGAAGAAGAAATTTATGAATTCCATGAAAAGAGATTGAAATAATTCTCTTAAGGAAACTCAGCAAGATGTACGAGATACAAACAGACAATCCAATGAAATAAGAAAAACACTTTATGATGTGAGTGAGGAATTCAACAAAGAAATAGATATTGTAAAAATAACCAAACAAAAATTTTGAAGCTGAATAATTCAATTAATGAAAAAAAAAATCCAATAGAGAGTTACAACAGCATACTAAATCAAGCAGAAGAAAGACTGTCCAAACTTGAAGATAAGGCTTTTGAAATTACCCACTCAGAAGAAAAAAGTGAAAAAGAGTGATGATGGCCTACAGAACCTATGGAATACCATTAAGTGAGCATTCATATTCTAGGAGTTCTAGAAGGAGAAGACACAAAGATAGG
>NW_006159853.1:281625-285161 GCF_000334495.1 Tupaia belangeri chinensis | reverse complement strand
AGGGAAAGAAAGTTAATTTAATGAAATCGTTTCTGAAAACTTATTAATTTTTGGAAGAGATACAATTATCCAGATTCATGAAGTTCAAAAATTACCAAACAGATTCAGCCCAAAGAGGTCTTCTCTGATACACATTATAATTAAATTGTCAGAAGTCAAAGACAATTTTAAAAACAACAGATGAAAAGAATCAAGTCACATGTGAGTTATTCTCCATTAGACTATCAATAGATCTCTCAGCATAAACTTGCAAGCCAGGAGGAAATGGAATGATATATTTAAATTTTTAAAATTTAAAAACTGTCAACCAAGAATATTATGCCCAGAAAGCTGTCTTTGAGAAATGAAGAAGAAATAAAATTTCTCCTAGACAAGAAAAAGTTAAGGAAATTCACCATCATTAGAACTGCCTTACAAGAAATGCTTAAAGGATTTCTTCACATGCAAAAAAACCAAAACAAACAAACAAAAATATAGTGGGGCCAGCAGGTGGCATGGTGGTTAAGGGAACTGGACTCCTGTATGGCCAACCATGGTTCAAGTCCTGGAACTTGTAGCTTGCTTTTTCACTTTCCCCCTCTTTCTCTCTCTCTCTCACTCTCGCTCTGCCCCTCTCTGGTCAAATTTAAATGAATAACTAAATGAAGTTAAAATAAAATAATTCTAAAGTGCTAAATAATAACATGAAAAACAAATGGAAGTACAAAATCTACTCATAAAGGTAGATATGTAGTCAAATTCAGACTACTCCAAGACTGTTATGGTTTATAAGCATATACATCTTTAGTATGAGGTTAAAAATCAAAGTAAACAAAAATAATAATAGTTACACTAGGTTTTAGAAATATGTAATTTTAAAAGAAGTAAATTGTAACACAAAAATATAAATTTGGGGGGAAGGGTAAAAGTCTAGAGCTTTTGTATGTGACTGAAGTTAAGTCATTATTTGAGTAAAATAGTCTATTATAACTATAAGAGGTTTTTTGTTTTGTTTTGTTTTTAGATTCTTCCCACAGGGTATATGTGCTTTCAAGAGAGAGATAGAGAAGGAAAGTGAGAACAATCTTATCTTCTGAGAGGATGACACCACTCTACAATTCTTTCTGCTCCATTGACCTCTTGGAATTTTGGGCATGCAGCCTGGCATGCTTCTCAAGCCACCAGGTCCAGGACTCAAGCAAAGTAGTCAGCCATGTGAATCCAGTACCTTAGCCACCATGCCACTTGCCAGCCCAATAACTATAAGATGTTTTATATAAGCTTCACGGTAAATGAAAGAGCAAAAGTCTGTGATAAAGAAAAAACAATAGAGATAAGAATCAAATGATAAAGGACAAATGATAGAGAAATGAATAAAAACTTAGATCTATAAATAAGCATACAATCGCAAAGATAAACAACAAGAGAGGAAGAAAGAAACAAAAAAAATCTACAAAAAAGCAGAAAATAGTTGATGAAATGGTAATAGTATAATAAATTCTTACCTATCAATAATCACTTAAAATGTAAATTGATTAAATTCTCCAATCAAAAGACACAGAGTGTTTGAATGGGTTTTTTAAATCCAATTATATAATGACTACAAGAGACCCACTTTATTCTTAAGGATACATGGATGCTGACAGTGAAGGGATAGAAAAAGATATTTCATACAAATGATAACCAAAAGAGAGTAGGATTGGCTATACTTAGATAAAATAGACTTCAAGTCAAAACTGTCACTAGAGGGAAAAAAGAGTCTTCTTTTTGAGAGATTTTTGCTATTGGGCATGTACTCCCTGTAGAGACAGAGAAACAGAAAGTGAGAAATCACTGCCCAGTGGGGATGGCCACGCCATAATTCCTTCCCCTCCATTTTCCCCTAGGGATTTTAGGCATGCATTAACACACACTGCCAGGTCTAGGACTCAAACTGCTGTCAGTAATGTGAGGGACCAGTGCTTTAGCCACCATGCCATCACCTGCTGGCCCCCAAATAAAGTTTTTATTCAATAATAAACATTCAACTCATCAAGAGAACATAGTAAGTATAGTATATAACCTCCCAACACCAGAATATCTAGATATATAAAGCAAATACAAATGGACATAAAAGGAGAAATATATATCAATATAATAATAATAGTAGAGAACTTCAGTACCCCACTTTCAACAATGAGCATATAAACCAGACAAAAAAATTAATAAGGAAATACTGGAATGGAATTTTACTTTAGACAAAATGGACTTAATACATATATACAAAACTTCTATCCAATAGCAGCAGAATTTAGATTCTACTCTAGTGCATATAGATTATTATCCAGGATAAGCCATATGGTAGGTCATGAAATAATTCTTACATATGCTACAAATATGAAAACTATTAGTATTGTTTCTGACCACAATGACATAAAATTAGAAACAAGATGAATTTTAGAAAATTCACATACATGTGGAAATTAAGCTCTTGAACAACCAATAGGTTAAAGAAGAATTTAAAAGGGAAATTAAAACATAGTTGATATAAAGAGAAAAAAAATACCTTGAGACAAGGACAATGGAAACACAGTATAACAAAACCTATATGAAATAACAAACGTAGTTTTAAGAGGAAAGTTTAGATTAATAAATATTTACATTTAAAAAAAAGAAAGATGCCCAAATAAATGGCCTACAGTAATGCCTGAAGGAAATAGAAAAAGGAAACCAAACTAAACTGAAAACAAGCAGAAGAGCAGCAGTTCTGTACACCAGGCGGACTGCGACTGAAGGCCAGACCATTCCAAATCTCCACACATCCCCACCATTCCTCCTCCTTGGAACCCAGTTTGGTTGTCTAGGACTTTAAGGCAAACTCCCACCCCACCCCACCCGCAATCCGGATCAAACCGGCCAGCAGTTCCAGACACCAAGCGGACTGAAGCTGCAGGCCCAAACAATCTGGTCCTGTCACTCATCCTCTGGCCCTTTCCCACTAGCCTTTGGACTCTTTGAATTTTGGTGATTTGAATAGCATGCCATGAGATTTCCTTTTTTCATTTTGTTTTTCTCTGCTCTTGGGGTGTTGCTTATTAGGTCAGTTGGAGGCTCACCACTTCTTAGAAACAGCAAGGACTTTGGGCCATCCAGGGCTTGTGGCAACAGTTAATGGTAATTGTGAACAACAGGTAGGCCAACCATAAGAGAAATCATCAATTTTCTAAGCCTCTACAACTTTTAACACTCAGAGATACCTTAAATAAGTTAGGAAGAAACATATAGATTACCTGATGACTAGGAACAATCGCAGAGGCTCAAGAAATATGAGCAAACAACAAAAGGACTCTCCTTCAAGGGAAATCATCAAGCCTACATCACCCACAGTCAATACAATGGACGTCGTGGACATGTCTGATAAGGAATTCAGAATATTTGTAGTGACCAAACTAACTGAGATGGAAGAGAAAAGAGACAAGGAGCTCCAGGAGATGAGGAAGTCCTTTAATGACTTGAAAGAAGAAATGGATACCCTAAACAAGAACCAGATGGAACTTCTAGGTTTGAAGAATGTGATA
>NW_006159853.1:274515-276077 GCF_000334495.1 Tupaia belangeri chinensis | reverse complement strand
GGGGATGTGGTGAAAAGGGAACCCTCCTACACTGTTGGTGGGAATGTAAACTAGTTCAACCACTGTGGAGAACAATATGGAGGTTCCTCAAAGATCTACAAATAGAACTACCATTTGATCCAGCAATCCCACTTCTGGGTATTTACCCAAAAGACAGGAGAATGCTCGGTCAGAAAAGTGCTTGCACATCAATGTTTATTGCAGCATTATTCACAATTGCCAAGACATGGAACCAATCTAAATGTCCACAAACTGATGAATGGATTAGAAAAGTGTGGTATATATACTCTATGGAATACTACTCAGCCATAAAAAATAACAAGACCCTGGAATTTGATAGAAAGTGGTCAGATATGGAATATCTATTGCTGAGTGAAGTAAGCCAGGCTATGAAAGAAAGATATTGTATGTATCCACTCAATATATACCGACTATCCGCACTCCTCTATGATAGAGAGCAAAAAATTGGAGGACATAAAAGCAGTGAAGGTACTTAATAAGAATAGGACAGTGTGGAATGGGGGAAGTGAAGAGAAGAGGATAGAGAAAGATAGCAAGTGAACAATAGAGAGGCAGGATGGTAGTGAGAAACAGATATGGCTTATTAACTGTTGATGATGACATGTATAGTATTCTCAACTGGATTGGTCTGAGAAGTATTTCATGATGGGCAAAGTATTTTTACAAGCAAAATGAGAAATAGCGATTGACTGTTTTAAAAAAATAATTAGAATAATAAAAATGATTGGGGAAAACATAGAAAAGATATTGAATGTTGAAGCAGGGAGATTGTCTGTACTTACTGACATGCATGGCATTCCCTTTTGAAAAAACAATGTAATACATGTAATCCAATGTAATATAACGAAGATTATGATGATAATAAAAAATAAAAAAAGAAAAAGATTAAATCAGATGGCCAATGTAAAGTGGTAACAGAGAATCTATGATGTAGTAAAAAAGAGATGTTTACCATTATTAAAAAAAAATCTTTAGTATCTCTATATACAAACTACAAGCAGAGTTAAAAAGTCCAAAGAAAAATAATACAGCTTGACATAATAGTTCATAATGCATCTTAAAACATCAGCACATCGGGAACCAGCAGTTAGCGTAATGGCTATGTCGCTGGACTCCCACGTAGTCGACCACGGTTTGTGTCCCGGACCCGGTGGCTTAAAACTCACGCCGGGCGCGTGTGTGTGCGTGCCCAAGATCCCGAGAGGAGAATGGAGGAGAAGGGATTGCGGCATGACCATCGCCCCTGGGGGGTTATTTCTCGCTTTCTGTCTCTATGTCTCTCTCTGTCTGTCTGGCGAGCACATGCGCCCTACAGTGAAAATCTCTTAAAAAAAAAAAAATCAGCACATCAGCATCATCTTAAAACCTAACCCAAACAAAGACACAAGAAATTAAAACTATGGGGTAATATCTCTGATGAACTTTTATGCAAAAATACTCCATAAAATATTAGCAAATTGGGGCTGGCAGGTGGCATGGTGGTTAAAGGATCTTGACTCCCACATGGCTGACTGTGGTTCAAGTCCTGGACCTCATGGCTT
>NW_006159853.1:261168-274343 GCF_000334495.1 Tupaia belangeri chinensis | reverse complement strand
TCCCGCTCTGGTCATATTAAAATAAATATATAAAAATAAGTTAAAAAATTCTTAAATAAATAAATAAAGTTAAATAAAAACAATAAGCAAATTGAATTCAACAATACATCAAAATGTTTATACCTCATGATCTAGCATGATTTATCTCTGAAAGTCAAGACTGTTTAACATATGATGTTGGAACCAGCAGTTAGCGTAATGGCTATGTCGCTGGACTTCCAAGTAGTCGGTGGCTTAAAATTGACGCCGGGCGCATGTGCGTGCGTGCCCAAGATCCCGAGAGGAGAATGGAGAAGGGATTGCGGCGTGACCATCCCCTCTGGGGAGTGATTTTTCACTTCCTGTCTCTATGTTTCTCTCTGTCTGTCTGGCGAGCGCACGCGCCCTATAGCGAAAACCCCTCCAAAAAAAAAAAAACATATGATGTTAACATATGATGTGCTACACCATATCAACAGAATGAAAGGCAAAAACCATGTGATCACATGAAGTGATGCAGTAAAATCATTCAACAAACTTCAACATCATTTCTTGATAAAAAGTCATAACAGTTTAGGTACAGTAGGAAAGTTTCCCAACATAAGAAGAGCTCTTTATAAAAGAAACTCCACAGCTAATATTGTTATCAATGGGGAGAAATGAAAAGATTTTTCCTAAGATCCAGTACAAGGCAATGATACCTAATCTCACTACTTTTAGTAAACATAGTACAGATAATACTATAAAGAGCAATTAGACGATAAAAAGAAATAGTTATTTAAATCAGAAAGGAAGAAGCAAAATTTTCTCTATTTGAAAATAACATAACCCTATATATAGAAAATCCTCGAGACACCACCAAAACAACTGTTAGGTCTAACTAATAAACTCAGTAAAGTTGCAGGGTATAAAATTAACATACAAAAATCTATGGCATTTCTGTACACAAATAAGGTCTTGGATGAAAAAAATCCAGAAAAACCATCCCATTGATGATAGTATTAAAGTAAATAAAATACTTAAGAATAAATTTAACCAAGGAATTGAAAAACCTGTACATTGAAAACTGTAAAAACATTGATGAGAGGAGGAGGGTCAACAAAACTGACTGAAAACACCCTAGCATGTCTTCAGGAATAAAGGCTAATAAATGCTTTAGCTTCCAACAGAGGTACGAGGCCAGAAAAAGATGGCAGAAACCTCTAAAAAATTTTCTAATTTTCTAATCAGAAATGTAAAGAGTGGTCAATCATTTGACGTTAGTGAGGTTCCAGAGGATCTCCCTTCTCCCTCAACTCCTATCTGGAGGAGAAACTCTTCTCTGAAACTCCAAACTCTAGACTTGCACTGTACATTTCCAGCACTCCCCATGCACATAAGCACCACAAAACTGACACAAAGCTAAGAGACAATGAAGGAAAATGCATGAGCATACAGCTTCAGAAAAAAAAATGGACCACCTATCCCATGCTCACCCCAAGTCATAAGAATGTAGTACTATCATGCAAGCCACAGCTCAGATGCTTCAGAGCAGAGGATGCAAAAGAGACCAACCCCATCCCAAAACAAACTAAGAAATTTGGACACTTCCCCCTGTATGGCAGGCAAGGCAGACCTGAACTCTCCCCTCCATTCAAACTCAATTAGAGGATAGTGATGTTTTCCAACAAATGCCACTCATAGTATAGCTCTTCTGTACATTCCTGGACTGTAAATGTAGGCAAAGAAAAGGAGAGGAACACCTGACAGAGAGGAGGGTATGAGAGATCCCTCTTCCACATCAGAGTAGAGAAGACATTGCACTTCCTGGTCCTGGAGTACACAATCTAGCCACCTAACTTTTTGGGGAGTCTGCCCGAATGCCCAGGCTCTATAGGTTGCAGTCTCTGCTGAAAGCCTCTACAGTATATTTACCTCTGGTCCCTAATCCATGACCTTCCAAGGGCCACATCCAGGCACAGAGGGTTGGGTTGCCCCTGGGTGTCCCGCACAGACAAGAAATGGCCTGTTTTTCTGTAACTCACAGAGAATATTCCCTTTGTCTTCTTCTGGACGACTTTGCCAGGGCTGCATTTAGGTCCAGAAGATCCTTGCTGCCAAAAAATAGAGGTAGGGTGAATAATCCTGGCTTGGATCTGAAAGGCACAGATGGCCCCGGCCCCTCCTGGAATACCTTACCAAAGGTGCACCCAGGTCCTGAGGACTTCCCCACCTCCCCTCCCCTCAAACACCTTCCCTGGGCCAAATTCAGGCCTCAAGAAAAGCACCACTCTCAGCGGTTACATGCAGGCTGCTCAGGACCTGCGTCTCGGGTTTTGTAGACAAGCTTGCTTCCAAGTTCTCCTGAACCACTTTGCCAGGGCTCCAAATGGATCTGATAAGCTGTTCCACCTCAGGTCTTGTGGAAAGTCTATGGAGGCTCTAGTTTGATCTAAAAGTTTTGGGTGACTTCCGGTCCCTCTTGGAACACTTTGCCAGAGGCACACTTGGGACCAAGGGCTATTCTGCCCACCCCTGGGCATAACAGAATCTACTCCAAAAATTAGGAAGAAGTGAGCACTTTACCAGATGCCTAAAATCAATTCAGAGACAATAGAAATATGAAGAAAAAAAGAAATATCTCTCCCCAAAAGAACAAATCAACTACTTCTCAACAATTAACAAAATATAAGAAACTACACAAATGTCCTAAGACAGATATTTATAGCAATTAGTGCCCAGGAACAAAAAAATTAGAAAGATGGCAAATAAGTAACTTAATGACACATTTCAATGAACTGGAAAGGCGAGAACAAAAAGATTCCAAAATTACTAAAAGGAAAAAAATAATAAATAATAGAACATAAATAAATGAAATTGAGGATAAAAGAACAATGCCAAAAACAACATCAACCAAATTAAACCTGTTTTTTATTTTTGAGAGGAAAAAAAAAGCCATTAATTTATTAACCAAGAAAAACAGAGAAAGAAAATAGATAAAATCAGAAATTAAATAAACAATATTACAACATGTATCATGAAAATACAAAAGATCATGAGAAAATATTTCAACCGAGTGTATACCAGCAAACTAGAAACCTAGATGATGTGGATAAATTTCTGGATACATAGAATATACCTAGATTGAGCCAGGAAAAAAAATAAAGCCTAAATAAATCAATAAAAAGTAATAAGACTGAATCAATCCCTACCATTAAGCTGGCCCTTTTCTTAGATTTTTTTTTTGAGAAGTTTTTGCTATAGGGTGTGTGCACTTGCCAGAAAGAGAGTGACAGAGATACAGAGAGAAAGAAATCACCCCCCAGGGGGGTTGGCAATCCCTTCTCCTCCACTGTCCTCTTTGGATCTTGAGCACACACGCTCACGTGCTTGGTGTGAGTTTAAGCTACCAGGTCCAGGACTTGAACTGTGGTCCAACCAAATGGGAGTCCAGTGACATAGCCATTATGCTAACTGCTGGTCCCTTTCTTAAATTTTTTAAAAATCTTATTTCTGTGTGTCTGACTTTAGTTTTCCTGATATAACACTCCCTTCAGAAGTTCTTGGAGAACTGGTCTGGTACTGATAAATTCATACCCGAAGTCAAACATTTGTTCACAGATATTTATATATCAGCTGAACTTGCTATTGAAAGCAGTTTGATCGATTAAGATATTTTGTTATCCAATATATTTTGGGGGGAAAAAAAAGGAATGAAAAGCAACTTCAGATACCAGAGATAGAGTGGGAAGAGGGTAGAATATGGCAGAGGGTGAGAAATAGGGAGGAAATATATGAAACAAGAAATGGAAAATTATTTGTGATGATAACATGTATGACTAAGCCACTAACTATACCCTGTATTCTGGATGAGAAACTGCATCTTGTATTCTGTGATGATATTCAGTGAATGAATGTAAAATAAATCATTAATATTTTTTAAAAGGCTGAATCAGTAATAGTCTTTTCTTTTTCTTTTTTTCTTTTTTCTTTTCTTTTTTTTTTTTTTCATTTTTGCTATAGGCCACGTATACGCGCCAGAAAGACAGAGACACAAAGGGAGAAATCACCCCCTTCCCCAGGGGGGATGGCCACGCCTCAATCCCTTCTCCTTGGGCACGCACATGCACCGGGCATGAGTTTAAGCCACCAGGTCTGGGACTTGAACCACGGTCGACTACATGGGAGTCCAGTGACATATAGTGACGTATCCATTATGCCAACTGCTGATCCCAGTAACAGTCTTCTAACAAGGAAAAACTTTGGTCCTGATGGCTTCATTTCTGAATTCTACAAAACCTTCTAAAAAATAAACATCACGGGCCAGCAAGTTGCATAGTGGCTAAGGCACTGATTCCCACATGGTCAACCACGTTTCAAGTCTTGGACCTGGTGGCATGAGAATCATACCAGGCATGTGCTCCTAAGTGCTCAAAATCCTGGGAGGAAAGGGGAAGAGAAGGGATTGCAGTATGGCCATCTCTCCTGAGGGGTGATTTCTCACTTTCCCTTTCAGTGTCTCTCTCTGTCTCTTTCGGTGAGCACACATGTCTTGTGGAAAAAATCTAAATAAAATTATAAAAACAAAAATAAAAAATAAACACCAAGCCAGCAGGTGGCATGAAGGTTAAGGAACTGGGTACCATGTGGCCAACTGCATAGTTCAAGTTCCAGATCCTGCTGCTTGAAAATCACACTGGGCACATGTGCATGCCCAAAATTCTGAGAGGAGAAGGAACTGTGTTGTGGCCATGCCACCTGGGGGATGATTTCTCACTCAGCCCTTCCTCCTGTCTCTCTCTGGCAAGTGTTAGTGTCCTATAGCAACAACTAAAAATTATGATGATAATAGTAATAATTAACACCAATTCTACCAAACTATTTCTAAAGATCCAAATGGAAGAAATCCACCCAAATGTCTAAACCAATAACCAATACAATCCAATACGGACCAATAACCCTGATGAAGACATATGCAAAAATCCTAATCAAAATTCTAGCAAATTTAATTTAGTAGCACATGAAGAAGATTATATGTTATGACCAAGTAGGTTTCATCTCAGAAATGCAAGGATAATTCAGCATACTCAAAACAATAAATGTAATAAACACATCAATAGAAGGGAAAATACAAACCATATGATCATATCAAGTGATGCAGGAAAGGTTTTTGATAAAATACAATGTACCTTTATGATTAAGACTGCAAACAAAATAGGTTTAGAAGGTACTTTTTAGGGACCAGCAGATACTGTAATGGCTACGTTGCTGGACTCCCGTTTAGTCTCCTATGTAGTCTACCGTGGTTCGAGTCCTGGACTTAGTGGCTTAAATTCAAGCCAGGCGTGTTTGTGTGCATGCTTAAGATCCTGAGATGAGAATAGAGGAGAAGGGATTGAAGCGTGGCCATCCCCCTAGGGGGTGTTTTCTCGCTTTCTGTCTCTCTGTCTCTCTGTGTCTTTCTGGGGAATGTACGTGCCCTATAGCAAAAACTTCTCCTCCCAAAAAAAAACAGGGGACCAGCAGTTAGCATAATGGCTATGTCACTGGACTCCCATGTAGTTGACTGTGGTTCGAGTCCTGGACCTGGTAGTTTAAACTCATGCTGGGTGCATGTGCATGCATGCCCAAGATCCTGAAAGGAGAATGGAGGAGAAGGGATTGTGGTGTGGCCATCCCCCCTGTGGGGTGATTTCTTGTTTTCTGTCTCTCTGTCTCTCTCTGTCTGTCTGGTGAGTACACACACCCTATAGCAAAAATCTCTCCAAAATAAAATACATTCTAAAAAATACATAAAAAATGCCATCATTTACACATCTATAGCTAATATTATATGGAATGAGGAAAAGCTGAAAGCTTTCCCAGTAAAAACTAGAACAAGACAAGGATATCCACTTTCATTACTTTTTTAGAACATATTTCTGGAAGTTCTAGCCAAAGCAATCAGATGAGAAGGTAAAATAAAAGGCATTTGGATAGGAAAGGAAGAAACAAAATTGTCTCTATTTGCAAACAGCATGATTATATACATAAAAATCCAAAATAATCCATTAAGAAACTCCTACAAGTGGTAAATAAATTCAGTTAAGATGAAGAATAAAAAAGTAAAATACAAAACTCTGTAGCATTTTTTATACACCAACAATAAATGGACTGAGGCAGAATTGAAAAAGCAATACTATTTACAATAAGTACACACATAAAAAAATACCTTGGAATAAACCTAAACAAAGAAGTGAAAAACTTCCATATGGAAAATCATGAAAAACTGAAGAAATAAAGGTGGTGTGGTGGTTAAAATGATGAACTCCCACATGTTAACCACAATTTTAGTCCGAGATCTAGCAGCTTGAAAATCATACCAGGCACATATACATGCATGCCTGAAATCCTGAGAGAATGCAAGAAAAGAGATTGTGGGAAGGCTATACTCTTTGTTTTGGGCTTGAAAAAATCAATATAATTAAAATGTCAATTCTACCTAAACTAATTTATAAATTCAATATAATTCTGATAAAAATACTAGTGACATTCTTCACAGAAACATAAAACAATAATAAAATTTGTCATAAAAGATAGTATTGCCAAGGAAAAAAATAATGTGGAACAAGAATAAAGTGGGAGGCATCTACTTGACTTCAAAATATATTACAAAGCTGTGATAATTAAATCATCATAGTACTGACACAAAATCAGACAATAGGCCAATGGAACATAATAGAGAATCCAGAAATAAACTCCAAAACATACTACAACTGATGTTTTTTCTTTGAGAGGGATTTCTGCTATAGGGCATGTATGCTTGCCTGAGAAACAGAGAGACAGAAAGTGAGAAATTGCCCCCCAGGAAGGATGGTAACATTGCAATCCCTTCTCTATCATTCTCCTCTTTGGATTTCGGGCATGCACACACACACACAACCACACACACACGACCCCAGCATGAGTTACAAGTGGCCAGGTCTGGAACTCAAATCATGGTGAACCATATGGGAGTCCTGTGCCTCAATCACTCGGCCACCTGCTGGCTCCCAGTCAACTGATTTTTTTTTCTTTTTGTGGAGAGGTTTTTGCTATAGGGCTCATGTGCTCTCCAGAAAGACAGAGAGAGACAGAAAGTGAGAAATCATCCCCCGGGGGGATGGCCACACCACAGTCCCTTCTCCTCCATTCTCCTCGTGGGAATCTTGGGCGCACACGTGCCCGGAGTGAGTTTTAAGCCACGGGGTCCGGGACTCCAACTGCGGTCGACTACATGGGAGTCCAGTGACATAGCCATTACACTAACGGCTGGTCCCCCAGCCAACTGATTTTTGACAAAGGGCACAGATGATTCAGTGGAGACAAATAAAGTCTTTTCAGCAAGTGGTGCTAGAAGTACTGGGTTATCATGTGCATAAAAGTGAAAATAGATCCTTATCTCTTATCATTAACAAAAGGCCACTCAAAATGAATCAAAGATCTAAATGCAAAGCCTCAATCTATAAAACTACTGGTAGAAAACACAGGGGAAACATTTGACATTGATGTAGGCAAAGATTTCTTTAATAAAACTCCTAAAACACAATTTCAAAAATAAGCAAGTGGGATGTAATCAAGCTAAAAATCTTCTTCACAGCAAAAGAAACAAAAAAAAGTGAAGATAAGCCATAACATGGGAGAAAATATTTGCAAACTATGCTTCAGATGAGTGATTGATAATAAGAATACACACAGAACTCAAATAGCTCACCCACTGAAAACTAATAATCCAACTTAAAAATGGGCAAATTAGTTAAACATACACCTCTCAATTAAAGACATTTGAGTTGCCAAAAATCATATTTAAAAATTCAACATCTCTTATCATAAGAGAAATGTGAATCAAAACACATGAGGTATCATCTAAACCTTCTCAGAATGGCTGTTATCAAAAAATAAAAACAAGAAAAAATAAAGAAAGAATAGCAAATGCTGGCAAGGCTGCAGTGAAAAAGGAACACTCCTACAGTTTTGGTGGGAATGTAAATTAGCACAGCCACTCTTTAAAACAATATGGAGGTTCTTCAAAAATTCTACAAATAGAACTACCATATGACCCAGTAATCACACCCTTTGGTATTTATTTAAAGGACAGAAAATCACTCACTTGCACATCTATGTATATTACAGTATTATTCACAATTCCCAAGATATGAGCTTACATTAAGTGCCCAAAAACTGATGAGTGTATTAAAATGTGGTATGTATATACTATTAAATAGTACTCAGCCATAAAGAAGAGTGAAACTCCATCATTCAGTACAAAGTAGATGAATATAGTAGATTTAATTCTAAGTGAAATTAGCCAGACTATGAAAGACAAACCTTTATACCCCAACTCAACAATATATACCAAACACCTGCATTATATAGCAGAAATGGAAATATTTAAAGATATAATAGAAGAAAGGGCATGTGTAGATACCAGAAACTGTATGGGATGAGGGTGGAAATATGTGATGGCGGGAAGGGGAAAAAAAAGGGTAATATTCTTAATTTGATTGTCACATACTGCATACATGCGTTGAGAAACCATATTGTATGGTAAAAAGATGTATAAAAATTAAATGTAAATAAGAAAGCATAATATAAAATTGGGAAAAATTGATTAAAAATTTAAAAAGACACAAATACATGAAAAGATATTACCTGCTCATAGATTAGATTAATTAGTATTGTTACAATTTCCACACTACCTAAAGCAATACATAAATTCAGGGCAACCACTATCAAAATCACATTTCTCACAGGGAAAAAAATCCCAAAATTTGTATGGAACCAAAAAGACCTCAAATTGTGAGGGGAAAAACAGTTGGCAGCATCATACATCCTGATATAAAATTATATTGCATTTATAGTAATAAAAGCAGTATGGTACTGATAGGAAGACAGGAACATAGATGAGGAAAATAGAATTGAGAGCCCTGAAATTAATCCTAACACACAAGAGTACTTCAAAAAGTTCTTTCAAGGGACCAGCAGTTGGTGTAACGGCTATGTCACTGGATTCCCATGTAGTAGACCATGGTTTGCGTCCTGGACCCAGTGGCTTAAACTCATGCCAGGCACATGTGTGTGCATGCCCAAGATCATGAGAGGAGAATGGAGGAGAAGGAATTGTGGTGTGGCCATTCCCCCTGGGGGGTGATTTCTCACTTTTTGTCTCTCTGTCTCTGTCTTTCTGGCGAGTGCATGCAACCTATAGCAAAAACCTCTCCAAAAATAAAAGAAAAAGAAAAAGTTCATTCAAATATGGGATACAGTGCAAATGTATTTTGGCAATAAAATGGAAGTCCATGCAAAATTTTTTCATAATACACAGCTACCATGAACTTTCTGAGGACTACTAATATATGGTTGACCAATTTTTGATAAGGGCACACAAAGACACAGTAAGGTAAGGATAATTTCTTTAATAAATGGTGCTAGAAAAACTGAATTTCCACATGCAAAAGAATGAAATTGGGCCTTATCTTACACCATTCATAGTAATCAACTAAAAGTGGATAAAAGATCTAAGCATAAAACCTAAAATCAGAAAATTCCCAGTAGAAGACAAGGGAAAATTTTTCCTTGACATTCGCCTTAACAAAGATTTCTTGAATTTCACACCGAAAACTCATACTACAAAAACAAAAATAAATGAATGAGACTACATCAAACTAAAAAGCTTCTTCACGGCAGGGGAAAAAATCAACAAAATAAAAAGGAAAAAAATCAACGAAATAAAAGGGTAACTTGTAAAGTGGGAAAAATATTTCCAATACATAAATCAGATAAAGGGTTAATATCTAATATTCACAAAGAAGTCATGAAGCTCAATTTGAAAAAAAATATAATCCAATTTAAAAAATGGACAAGGCACTTGAATAGACATTTCTCCAAAGATAACATAAAAATGGCCAATGGATACATGAAAAGATGTTCAACATAACTAATCATCAGAGAAATGCAAACCAAAACCTCT
This sequence comes from Tupaia belangeri chinensis, assembly GCF_000334495.1. Classification (NCBI taxonomy): domain Eukaryota; kingdom Metazoa; phylum Chordata; class Mammalia; order Scandentia; family Tupaiidae; genus Tupaia; species Tupaia belangeri. The sequence goes on along the minus strand of NW_006159853.1, from coordinate 264,397 downwards.
GTAAGATACCATGTCACGTCCGTTCAGATAGTTATTATCAAAAATATAAGAGCTAACAAGTGTGAAAGCTATAAGAGATAGCAAGTGTTGGTGAGCATATGGAAAAAAAGTGAATCTTTGTACAGTGTTGGAGTAAATATAGATTGGTGCAGTCATTATGGAAAACAATATGAAGGTTTCTAAAGAAATTAAAAATGGAACTAAAAATGGAACTATAACCCAGCAATCCCTCTTCAGGGTATATACCCAAAGAAAATGAAACCACCACCTCATAAAGATAAATGCATTTCTATGTTCATTGTAGCATTATTCACAATTGCCAAGGTATGGAAACAACCTAACTGTCCACAAGTGGACAAATGGATAAACAAACTGTGATGTATGTGTGTAATGGAATATTATTCAACTTTTAAAAATTAGAAAATCATGTCATTTGCCACAACATTGATGGACCTGAAGGACCTTAAGCTAAGTGAAATAAGCCAGACACACAGAAAAAAATATTATTATGATCTCACTAATACATGGATCTTAATGAAGGTAAAATAGAGGTAAAGAAGAAAACAGTGGTTACCACTAATGGAGTGTGAGAAATAGGATGATATAGGTCAAAGGATACAAAGTAGCAAATAAGCAGTATAAACAGTCCAAAATATCTAATGTACAACATGGAGACCATAGTTAATAATGGTGTACTATATTCAGTCAATTTGTTAAATGGGTAGATTATATCTGCTCTTGCATGGGGGAAAAAATGTAAAAAATCACGTCTCACATGGATAAATATGTGAGATGATGCTGAGTTCATTTGTTTTACTATAAGTAACTATTTTACTATCTTATAACATCATGTTTTATACAATCAATAAATATAATACATTTAAAAGGAAGAGATAGTGATGTGAAAAACACAACCCAGAACTTGTATATGTCACTTCCACTGCATAAAACTTAATCGAACAGTAATACCTAGCTGCAAGAGAGGCTTGGAATATAGTCTTGAGTGGAGCAGTCTTGTGATCAGCTCAAAAAATATTGAAAAAGAAGAGAGAACTAATATTTAAACAAGTATCAAGCTATATCTTACAAAGCAAAGCAATCCAAAACATACATGGCTCGCAAGCAGTCTATACTCTGGCTATTCCACTACCTATCCATGAGCATATGTATAGCTATGAGAAATGGACTTTTCCCTAGAAAATCATCATAAGCACAATAAAACTAAGTCCTTCAAGGGATCAGGTGTTGGCACAGTGGTAATGCAACTGGACCCACATAGGAAAGGTCACAGATCATGCCCAAGAAGAATCATTGTGAGTATGCCACAGACACATGCACACCCTTGATCCAGGCAGCCTGAGACTGGAGGTGGATCATGGCATAAAGATCCTATTCGAGGAAGCCAGCAGGTGGTATAATGGTTAAGGTGTTAGACTCCAACATGGTTGACCATGGTTTGAGTCCCAGACCCATCTGGTTGAAACTCATGCTGGGAGTGTGTACATGTGTGTCCCAAATCCCAAGAGTGGAATGGGGGAGAAAGGATTGCAGCATGACCATCCTCCTAGGGGGGGATTTCTCACTTTCTGTCTATCTCTGTCTCTCCACTCTATATCAAAAATCTCAAAAAAGATCCTATTACGGCTTTCTCTCTCTCTCTCTCTCTCTCTCTCTCTCTCTCTCTCTCTCTCAATAAGCTTAAAAAGAAATATCCTTCCATTTACATAGTGTTTTTCAGAGTTGGGAAACCTGTTAGTACCAGCTTTTGTTACCTTAACCAAGTGACACATCATTTTTGAGCCTATTTCTTTATTAATTAGGGAAGTTCTAAGATTCAAATACAGTAACAGATGTAAAAAGTGATTTGCAGGGTTCGCTCAAGGCTGGGTGGTTAAGGTGGTTGGATTCCACATGACCAATCACATGTTACAAGTCCCAGAACTGGTGGTTTGAAAAACATGCTGGGTGCACAGTGTTCCTGCCCAAAATCTTGAAATGAGGGAGAGATTGAGGAGAAGCAATGATCATTTCCCAAGAAGAGTGATTTCTGTCTCTTTTTCACCCTGTCTCATGCTTGCACCATCTGGAAATTTTTTTAAAAGTGATCTGTAAATTGCAGTGCCTATGCGGTTGAGATGCAATTGAGAAGCATTACTACAATATAATGGCAGAGATCTCAATCGTGTCTTTACAGTCAAGTTCTGAGGGAGGCAGCCCCAACATATCTTCTGCAGTTATCCCATAGATAGGGTTCGAACGTGGCATTTTTCATTATACTAGCTTTTTTTAGTACTACTCTCCATTGCAGAAGTCTATTTAAGTTTTCTATAAAAGAAAAAAATAAGGCAGTGAGGAGAAACTTATCTTGTTCTGGACATTTATCAGCCCCTGAAAAGCATGCTACTACCTCTATAAGTAATTTATAATATCATTATCCAAAAGAGTTAATATGCTTTTGTGTATTATCCTATAATGTGGAGAATAAAGAAGCAGGTCTTTTTTTAAGTAACCATGGTCTGGTTAAGTGCAATATAGTACATATATTTTAGAGGAACACATGCTTAAGTTCAAATTCTAGCTCTACCATTTAATGGCTTAATAGTCTTAGACAAGTGACTTAGCCTCTCTGATCTTCAGTTTCCTAATCAGTAAAGTAACCATGATAACAATTTCTACAAGCATGGAGTTGATAATTAAATTATAAATGGTAAATGAACGAATGAATGAATGCATTGTATGTAGACTGGTTTGCACTGAGCTTGGCACACAGCAGATGCCAGGCCCCTTTCTCTAACACTGATGTCCTATAAGTAGTATTCCCTAAATATATTCCTTAAATATTCACTGAGAATGCTAATCTGAAAATTAAATGACTGTTCTTGTATTAAAAAATAAGGGTACTTTGAAAAGTTTGTAAAAAATTGAATTAAAGTATAGGTTTACTTTGGTGCAAAAATGTATTAAATCCATGTATAGTTTTTTTCATAATATACATTTTATTTTTTTTCTTCCTTTTATTTATTTATTTTTATATTTTTCCACAAATATTTACTTTACATATCAAAAAATTTTAGCCCATACTCTGTAGTTCTTGACAATTTACAAACAACTTTCAAAATTTCAAAATACTGAATTTTAAAGATAATGTTAAAAATATTTTTTATAATTTTGTATAATTTTATGACTCTATAACAACAGAAGCAGTATCGTTTCAAATATATATATATAT
>NW_006159853.1:250078-256643 GCF_000334495.1 Tupaia belangeri chinensis | reverse complement strand
GCAGGTGGTTCAGTGAAAGGGAGGATTCCAGAGAGTCTTAAAATACTAGAATGTTTCAAAATTGTAATTCTAGACCTATCTAAACAGCCAGGGATGATGTAGATAAAAGAAGTGAAGACTGAATAAGTGGGAAGAAAATAATTCGAAGAATAAAGAAAAAGTCGTGCAGCACGCGATTTCACCAGGGGTCAAAAGATGGGAGTGGGGTGTAGTAGGACTGAGGGCGTTCCTATGTAGTAATCAGAAGAGAGAAATTTGCAAATGAAAGAAGAGGGGAAAGGGAGAGAAAAAGAATGGAAAGGAAAAAAAAAGTGTACCTGCCTGAAAGAGGAGTGTCTGGCTTGGGGGTCCCATGGCTGAAGCTATGAGGGGCAGTCCTCCCTTGAAGTTCCTGGCCCCCCGAAAAAAAAGATGGGAGTGGGGTGTGATAAGACTGAGGGCATTCTTATGTAGTAATCAGAAGAGAGAAATTTGCAAATGAAAGAAGATGGGAAGAGGAGAAGAAAAAGAAAGTAAAGGGAAAAAAAAATTGTACCTGGCTGAAAGAGGAGTGTCTGGCTTGGGGGTCCCAGGGCTGAAGCTACCGAGGGCAATCCTCTCTCGAAGTTCCTGGCCCAGGGATTGAAAGATGGGAATGGGGTGTAGTAAGACTGAGGGTGTAACTGGCTGAAAGAGGGGTGTCTGGCTTGGGAGTCCCAGGGCTGAAGCTACCGAGGGCAATCCTCTCTCGAAGTTCCTGGCCCAGGGATTGAAAGATGGGAATGGGGTGTAGTAAGACTGAGGGTGTAACTGGCTGAAAGAGGGGTGTCTGGCTTGGGGGTCCCAGGGCTGAAGCTATGGGGGGCAGTCCTCCCTTGAAGTTCCTGGCCCCCATAATACACATTTTCATGAATTTTTTGAAGACATCTCATATGTCACTTTTCAAGTAAGAGGAACACTAAATTGCAGTGTGGATGACCTGCGATCCATCATTCATTTATTTTTCCATTCTTTATGCATTTATTCACCTAATTGACCAAGAAATATCTGTAAACACCCGTTATATTCCAGGCTATGTGTTAGGTGCTGGGGATATGGTGAAGAGTTAAAATTGACATAATTCTTCATCTTATGGCACATACAATCTATTGGCAAACCAAGTAAACAGATTATAATAACATAGCATAATAATAGCTATATTAAAAACAAGTTCTTGATGCCATGAGAATTCAGGAAAGAGGCACCTAATCCAGGATGGGTAAGTAGGCAGGTCAGGGGAAGTTCTCCCAAGAAGGCAATGCTGGAGCTAGGACTTAAAGGACAAGTAGAAGTTTACTATATGAAGAGGACAGAGGAATGGAGTATTGCAGGCAGGTAGAACAGCATATGCACATATTAGAGTTAGAAGAAAGCAAAGAATCTTCAAAGACCTCACGGCCAGCAGGTGGTGTGGTGGTGAAGGGTGCTGGATTCCCACATGGCTGACCACACTTGGAGTCCTGGACCTGGAGTCTTGTTTTCTCACTTTCTCTCCCCACCCCCGTCAAATTAAAATAAATAAATAAAGTTAAAGTAAAATAATTCTTTTTTATTTTTTTGGAGAGGTTCTTGCTATAGGGCACGTGCGCTCGCCAGACAGACAGAGAGAGACGGAGAGACAGAAAGCGAGAAATCACTCCCCAGGGGGGATGGCCACGCCACAATCCCTTCTCCTCCATTCTCCTCTTGGGATCTTGGGCACGCACGCACATGCACCCAGCGTGAGTTTTAAGCCACCAGGTCTGGGACGCGAACCACGGTCGACTACGTGGGAGTCCAGTGACATAGCCATTACGCTAACTGCTGGTCCCCTCAAAGTAAAATAATTCTTTTAAAAGAAAGAATCTTCCAAACCTGAAAACATTCAGTTGTTAAAGGGTAGAATGCAAGAAAAAGTAGAAATAGATAGAGGTGGAGAGCTACGCTAAACAGACCTTACCAAGCAGTATAGGTCAGATTCAAGAACTTGTCCTTCATTCTAAGAGTAATTGGAAGAATTTTAATTGAGAGAATATCAAAATAAGCTTTACATATTAGAAAAAAACAGTCTGACAGCTATGTGGAAGAAGGACTGGAGGACAAACTGGATGGCTTGGGATACCATGTTGTCAGTGATGATGAAGAGAAGCAGACTGGCCAAAAATGAGGTAGAAAAGAATAATCCAGATTTGGTGGTTGACTGGAAATAGAGGGAAAGGGATCAAGGATGTTTCCCAGGTTTTTCCCATTCTCAGCTTTCACTTAATAACTAGGGGCCCTTGACCCTCACATTTTTTTGTTTTTGCAAAGCCTCAGTTTCTTTGTGTGTCACATGTATATAAATCCTGCTTTAATTCTGTCCACAGTATTAGAGAGACTTGAGTGAAAGAATGGCTTTAAATGCTCTTTCCAAGGTACAAAAGGCTATGAAACAGAGGGCTTGAGGATATCCCATAGATTTTAGTTCTCTTCAAAGACAAGTATATGATCACCAGATAATAAGAAGCCTAGTCCAATCATAATTTAAATATTTCTTGAACCTTTGTAAAGAATGAGAAGCTTACTCTTTTCTTAAGAGAATATGAGCTCTGAGGTTTCACAAAAGTGCTGGTCTGCTCCAGGCCATCCATATTGTTATCCAGGCATTTTCATAAACAATGCAAGGCTGTTCATCTGGTTAGTGGCTAACAAAATTGATAAAACATTTTTATATTGTAGAAGGCCAGTAAGTCAGAGAGAAGAGAACCAGAGAACAGATGCAACCAAACTGAGCTCTGATCCTGGGACAGAGGCAGTTTGCTCTCTGTACTCTTTGACACTCTCTCCCAGGTAAATGCAACCCAAGCATAAACTGATCTAAAGGAAGTCAAGGACTTGGAGATTCCAAAGCTAGGACAAAGATCTGGCAACCCAGGCAGCTAATGAAGGGAACATCTGGAATAGGATTAATACCAATCCAAGGCATAATGGAAAGAGCTAATTAAATTTATCCTTGGCATGCATCTTCTACCTATGTGGCACTCCAAGTATCACCTCAACTCCAACATCTTGTTTCCAGTTATTACAAAACATTGTTTCCAGTTGACTGTCAACATCTCCCTGATAAGATTTTAAGGAATCCCCACTTTCCTATCATGTTATGCCACTGCTTAAACTACCAATTCTCCTTGCCCTCTGATTATTTAAATACATGGAGGATTTCCCATAATCTGCCATTCTGACAACACCATGTGACAGTAGAAAAGGAAGGAAGAGCAGTTAGTTTAGTTCATTGGGTCTAGGAGAGAAAAAATAAGTTTCTAGTATCCCTTTATTTCTCCTAGCACATCTATCAATGTCCCCCATACCATGTTCTTACTCCATAGATGTGAAGAGCAAGTATTAGCATAATAACTCCACTTTAAATTGTATGTCTGTGAGCGTGCTTTAATTTCTTAAGCAAGAAAGAGAGAGAGAAACAGGCTACCCCCAACAGAATGTTCATTCCACAATTCATTTCTAGCATCAGCCAGCCAGGATCATGGATATGCACATGCAACCTGGCATATACATACCTGCTGTGCACAGCGAGACCTTGGGGCACACACATGTGCACCTGGCAAGTACACACCTGTTATGTACAGGAAGACCTTAAATATATCAGCCACAGCCAACCAGGATTGTGGACATACACACCTGGCTTGTACACACCTGGTTTATACAGGGAGGCCTGAGATCTTCCTGTGTGGATTCAGCATTTGGAGGATTGTATTACCACTATGCCACTACAACTAGCTAGGAGCTCCACTTTAAATGGAAGAAGCTAAGATACAAAGTGGTGATGGCTAATTTTCTTAACACTACAATGTAAGTTGATGGCAGATCTAGAATCTAAACCTAGGTCTCCAGATAGAGTATATGTCCAAGGGAATATGTTTCTCCAACAGAAGATGACTTATTTCTGTTGGAAATCAGTCAAAGAAATGCAATCAACTGCAAGTAGGGATCCATACAGCAAAGGCCTGTCCATGAATCCCTCTTCCTTACCCTCACCTTCAATATGAGAGGCACAGTTCTAGACATGAAAAATGCAAAAACAAGTCAGGGTGTGAGTGGAGGGAAATACAGAATCTGGTCCCTTCTCTATTTCCCTTCCAGATACCTGGAGCTTGAGTCTTGGAAAAGCTATGCACTAGAGGGAGGGGTTCACCCCGTGACAGCTAATATGAGATTATTCCAGAGAAGGTTGAGATGGAAGAAATATTTCTCCACTGAAATCAACCCAATTCCCTTTGCAATTGAGTCTCAGGAACATTCATGATGAAAATCTAGACAGCATGACATCATATGAACTCTGAAAGCCGGTCTGATGTTACTCTGGTTGGTGTTGTCCTTGGCTTATGCTGAGGACCCAGTCAGAGTCCTGGAAAGATCTAGGCAAAGCAGCTTCAGCCAATTAACCCTTGCCATCCATATTTTAAAGGTTGTCTGTGTGTAGTGCTGAGTTAGTCTCTGAATCAATGATTGACTTTCTGTGCTGCCCAAGGAAGATTTGGAGGTGTGATTCTCCCTACTTGGGGAGTCCAGGGAAAGGGAGTCCTTTGGCTACTTTGCTCTAGCAACTCGGGACATGGGGAAAGAATGGCAAAAAGGAAACATGAAAGACTTCAGACAGGGACCAGCAGTTGACGTAATGGCTATGTCGTTGAACTCCCATGTAGTCGACCGCAGTTCACGTCCCAGACCCGGTGGCTTAAAACTCACGCCGGGTGCGTGTGTGTGCGTACCCAAGATCCTGAGAGGAGAATGGAAGAGAAGGGATTGCGGCATGGCCATCCCCCCTGGGGGGTGATTTCTTGCTTTCTGTCTCTCTGTCTCTCTCTGCCTGTCTGGCGAGTGCACGCACCCTATAGTAAAAACCTCTCCCAAAAAAAGAAAGACTTCAGACAAAGGTGACACATTCTAACCCAGGGGGTAACACTGGCAGCAGATAGGGGAAGGGCATAGGGCTGTGGGTGGGCAGGGCCAAGGATTTTTCCACCAAGGTAAAGGAAGTCAGCATGGTATTTAAGGAGGGACCCAAGACTAGAAATGAAAAGGAATCTTGTCTCCTGACTTTCCTCTTCCATGTCTCAGTCTGTGCCCTGTCTGAAATCTGAGAGTATTTACAGTATACTAATAAAAATTGACCACCTCCTCCCACAGCCTGTCCTTTCCCCAGCAGCAGGTGACAGACACAGCTGCAGGCCTTTGGTGAGCCAGGGACACTGAGGCAGGGACATCACAGCCCACAGTCGCACCTCCAGACCCCCAGTACAAGCCCCCACCCCCTAGTCTGTCCTTTCCCCAGCAGCAGGTGACAGACCCAGCTGCAGGCCTTTGGTGAGCCAGGGACATTGAGGCAGGGACATCGCTGCCCACTAGCTGCACCTCCAGACCCCCAGCCCAAGCCCCAGCCACCTAAGTAGGTAGCTAGTATTTTCTGCTTTTGATTTTTGTGTGCCTCTTCATTCTCTTGTTAATTTCCTGGTCTTCCTCCTCCCACAGCCTGTCCTTTCCCCAGAAGTAGGCAACAAACCCAGCTGCAGGCATTTGGCGAAATTGCGCATCATGCTAATACGCAGCGTGCGCCTCTTGTGGGTTTTTTTTTTTTCACCTATTATCCTCTACTCTTCATCTTACACCCTGCCAGAGGGACTAGACAGTTCTATAATCAGATATCTGATATCCTCCAGTAATATAACGTTCTCTGGGATCCTCCCTTATACTGATCCTCCTGAGAAAAAGGAGATATTGCTTTTCAGACACCTCAGTAGAGTACCCCTCTTGAGATCACATTGGTAAAAACAACAGAAGAGAAACTTAGGCAATCATTAATTTGCAGCAAAAGGGAAACTCACTCTTAGTCAGAGAAACTTTCCTGTAAGAGGAAAGTGAATACATCTTCCAATGGCTAGAAGTAGAAGAGCCTCAGGTCTGAATATACAAGGAAATATGTCTCCACCAAAGGAAAATGGTAACTCCCCTCCATCTCATAAATATGGAGGACGTTACCAAAAAGTCAGACAAAGAATTTTGAACATTCATGGTTACCAAATCCTATGAATTGGAACAGAAAAGAGACAAGGAACTACAGGAGATTAGGAACTCCTTCCAGGACATGAAAGAAGAAATGGACACTCTGAGAAAGAATCAGGTGGAACTATTAGAGATAAAATCTGTAATACAGGAAATCAAAAATTCTCTTGAAAGTATTAAAAGTCAATTAGACCATGCTGAAGATCAAGATCGAATCTCTGATGTAAAAGATGAAACCTCTGACCTAGAAAACAAACACCAAAAAGATCGAGAAAATAATAAAAAAAAAAACCACGAGGATAATATACGAGAAATACTAGACTCCATTAGATGCCCAAACATCAGAATAATTGGCATCCCAGAAGGGGAAGAAACTAATAATGGCATGTAAAATCTGTCCCATAAAATCCTGGAAGAAAATTATCCAAGTCTAGAGAGGCACTCAACCATCCAGACCCAAGAAATACAAAGGACCCCAAATAGAATCAATCCCAGAAGATCTTCCCCAAGG
>NW_006159853.1:248567-249931 GCF_000334495.1 Tupaia belangeri chinensis | reverse complement strand
GGGAAGATGTATTGAAAGTGGTAAGAGAAACAATTTCAACCAAGATTATTATATCCTGCAAGATTATTCTTTATATGGAAAAAAAAGATTAAAATCTTCTCAGACGAACAAAACCTGAAAGAATTTGCCAACACCAGACCAGTTTTTCAAGAAACCCTGAAGAAAGTACTGTTCCAGGAAAACTAAAGAATTAACAGCCAGAAACAAAGAAATAAAAGTCAACTAAGATAATGACCAACTTAAACATTGGTACAGATCCTGTGACATCGATAATAACATTGAATGTTAATGGATTAAATTCTCCAATCAAGAGAAACAGACTGACTGAATGGATAAAACAACAGAAACCCTCTATCTGTTGCCTACGGGAAACCCATCTCGTGAAGAAAGATACATAGACTGAAAGTGAAGGGTTGGAAAAAGACTTTCCATTCAAATAGGAACCAAAAAAGAACTGGAGTTGCAATACTAATTTCGGACAAAATAGGCTTTAAAACAAAAACTTCAAAGAGACAAAGATGGACACTATATAGTAATAAAATGCTCTATAGATCAAGAAGATACAACGCTTATTAATATCTATGCGCCTAACACAGGAGCACCCAAATATGTGAAGGAAAGACTGTTAGATCTAAAAAGGGAGATAGACTGCAACACATTAATTGTTGGAGATCTCAACCCTGCACTTTCCCCTCTGGACAGATCATCTAGGCAAAAATATGTAAAGAGATCAAAGATCTAAATGATACCATAAATCAAATGGACTTAACAGACATCTATAGAACTTTCCATCCAAAAACCACAAAATACACTTTTTCCTCATCCCGACAAGGGACCTTTTTGAAGACTGACCATATCATAGGGCACAAAGCAAGTCTCTACAGATTCAGAGGCATAGAAACTACATCCAGCATCTTCACCAACCATGATGGAATTAAACTTGAGTTTAATTTCAAGAGAAATCCTCAAAAATACTCAAATACATGGAAACTAAATAACTTACTCCTTAATGACTCCACAAATACTGAAGAAATAAAGACTGAAATCAAAAGATTCATGGAAACCAATGAGAATGAAACACGAGTTTCCATAATCTTTGGGACATTGCTAAAGCAATCATAAGAGGGAAGTTCATAGCAATTAAGGCACATATGAAGAAGACAGGAAAGAGGCAAGTGGATCACCTAACGTTATGCCTCAGAGAATTGGAAAAGCAAATGCAAAAAAAAATTACAAAAAAAAAATCCAGGAGAAAGGAAATAATAAAGATACGAGCAGAAATAAATGCAATAGAAAATAAATGAACTATACAGAAAATAAATGAAAGCAAAAGCTGGTTCTTTGAAAAGATTAACAAGATCGAC
>NW_006159853.1:243605-247160 GCF_000334495.1 Tupaia belangeri chinensis | reverse complement strand
TGAAAAAATGTTCAACATTCCTCATCATAAGGGAAATGCAGATCAAAACAACAATGAGGTACCACCTAACCCCAGTCAGAATGTCTAAGATTAAGAAAACAAAAATTGATAAGTGTTGGCGGGGGTGTGGTGAAAGGGGAACTCTTTTACACTGTTGGTGGGAATGTAAATTGGTCCAGCCAGTGTGGAGAACAATTTGGAGATTCCTCAAAAATCTACAAATATATCTACCATATCTACCATCCAATAATCCCACTCCTTGGTATCTACCTAAGGGACAGAAGAATTCTTTATTGGAAAAGTGATTGCACATCAAAGTTTATTGCAGCACTATTCACGATTGCTAAGACATGGAACCAACCCAAATGCCCCCATATGGATGAATGGATTGAAAAACTGTGGCACATATACTCTATGGGAAACTATTCAGCCATAAAAACCAACAAAACCCTGGCTTTTGACAGAAAGTGGAAGAATATGGGAGATTAATTGCTGAGTGAAGCAAGACAGGCTATGAAGGAGAGACACTGTATGTCCCCACTTAATATATACCAAGTGTCTGCACTCTACGACCAAAACTGACTAAAAGATATACAAACGTAAGAGATGGTGTGAATGTCAGATGTGGTGTGTGTGGAGGAGAGGGGCCTAGGGAAGGACATTTGGAGGGATACAGAGGCTGAGCATTGATGGGACAGGGAGGTGTGGTGTAATCTGTTGAAGATATTTTGATCAACTGAACTGGGGAGAAATGTTCACATATTGAAATGTTCACTTCATAAGCTAAACAATGTCATTGAATGTATATAAAAATAAATTAATTAATTAATTAAAAAAATTGACCACCACAAACACAACAGCTCAAATGTAAGCATTTCATACTGCCCAGAAGGCAGAAGTGGGCTATGCCAGTCATTGGCTGTGTAACAAGTGATTACCTAAACTCCAGGGTTCAATTTCAGTCCACTGAAGCCCTGGCCACCTCACAAGACTGCTGTGAGAACCAAATGAGATAATGAATGCAATGAGCTTTAGAAATTGTCTTTATGAACCCCTTTGTTGTAGCTAGGGTTTCTGGACCTGACTGGGTATTGCAACTGGCATTGTGACATGTACAAGAAATACTTGTCTCTGAGCCAGGATTCTGTGAGAAGAATAAAAGCAGGTACTGTGTACTCCCTAAACTCTGGTCCCCAGGCTCATAACATAGAAACCTGAGTGCAAAATTAAACCAGAGAACAGAGAACAACATGAACTTTAACAAGGACTGGTCAAAGTGCAGTACAGGGAGATTTCCACAGTGTTAAGTTCCAGGGCCAGGAAGATTCTGACCCCCAAATATCTCCATCACTAATCGTTGAACTACAAGAAGAGAAGCTGGGATTCGTAGTTAAATTATTTTGTCTGTTAAAGATGCAAATGTACTCATGGCATGGGAAGATGGGGAGGGTCTATGGCATTTCCAGCATATGTTAGAACTCCTTTTTAGTTGATTTGCTCATGCCAAGTACTTTCTCACTTGAATCCATCATCTCATTAGAAGAGTCTTCTGAAACTGAAGGTGGTGTCACATCTCAGTTCCAGAATCTGCAGCAGTATCCCATTACCTACAAGAAAAAAATTCAAAAGCTTCACTGGCATTCTAAGCTCTCTGTAGTCCTGTCCTAGCACTTTCCAGCTGTACCTCAAATACCTTCTAAATTCTGTAGTTTGGCCCAGATGCTTTATTCTACATGCCTCAGAGCAAATAAAATTACAAGAAAAACGTAGAGGACTAGAAGTCAGGAAAACTGGATTCTAGCCCTTCTTCAGCCATTACCTTTCTTGGTAACTTTATATGAAGGGTCTTTAAAAAATTTGTGGAAAATCTATATTATTAAAAAAAAAAACTCTACATGATTTTCAATATTTATTCCACAAAAATAAATTCATACTCTCATCTTGCCAAACTTTTTGAAGAATCTTCATATAAGTCATTTGTTCAACTATAATATCTGGAGTGTTCAGATTACTTGAAACTTTGTTAAAATAAATTTATTTAAAAAATCAAAGATTGATCATATGTTACGACACAAATCAAGCCTTTACAGATTCAAAGGCATAGAAACTGTATCCAGCATCTTCTCTGACCATGATGGAATTAAACTCAAGATTAATTTCAAGAAACAACCCCAAGAGGCCAGACCCCTCCGAACCTTTGTGCACCCCCACTGTTCCTCCTCCTTGGACACCAGATTGGTTGTCTGAGACTTTAACATGAACTCCCACCACACTCCACCTGCAATCTGAATCCAGCCGGCCAGTAGTTCTGGACACCAGGCGGACTGAGGCTGTAGGTCCGATCCCTCCAAACCTTCACACATCCCCACCATTCCTCCTCCTTGGATCCCAGGTTGGTTGTCTGGGACCTAAAGGCAAACTCCCACGCCACCCCACACGCAATCCGGATCAAGCCGGCCAGTAGTTCTGCACACCAGGCAGACTGAGGCTGCAGGCCCAACCAACCTGGTCCTGTCACTCATCCTCTGACCCTTCCCTACTAGCCTTTGGACTCTCTGAATTTTGGTGATTTGAATAGCACGCTGTGAGATTTCCTTTTTTCATTTTGTTTTTCTTTGCTCTTGAGGTGTTTCTTATTAGGTCAGTTGGAGGCTCACCACTCCTTAGAAACAGGGAGGACTTTGGGTCATCCAGGATTAGTGGCAACATTTAATGGTAATTGTGAGCAACAGGTAGGCCAACCATAAGAGAAATCATCAATTTTCTAATCCTGTGCAACTTTTAACACTCGGAGATACCTGAAATATGTTAGGAAGCAACATATAGATTACCTGATGACTAGGAACAATCGCAGAGGCTCAAGAAATATAAGCAACCAAGAAAACACCTCTCCCTCAAGGGAAATCATCAAGCCTACATCACCCGCAGTCAGTAAAATGGATGTAATGGACATGTCTGATAAGGAATTCAGAATATTTGTAGTGACCAAACTAACTTAGATGGAAGAGAAAAGAGACAAGAAGCTCCAGGAGATGAGGAAGTTCTTTCATGACTTGAAAGAAGAAATGGATACCTTAAACAAGAACCAGATGGAACTTCTAGGGTTGAAGAACGTGATACAGGAAATAAAAACCTCCCTTGAAAGTATGAAAAGTAGGTTAGACCAGGCAGAAGACTGAATCTCTAACATACAAGACAAAACATCTGACCTAGAAAAAAGTATCAAGAAGATTGAGAAAACAACCATGAAAAATGAGGATAATCTATGAGGAATACTGGATACCACCAAGCTCCCCAACATCCGGATAATTTGGATTCCAGAAGAGGAAGAAAATAATAAGGGCCTAGATAATTTATTCCATAAAATCCTGGAAGAAAACTTTCCAAACCTACAAAGGCATTCAAATATCCAGACCCAAGAAATACATAGGACCCCGAGTAGAATCAACCTAAGAAGATCCTCTCCAAGGCTCATCATAGCCAGATTGGCAAAAACAACAGACAAAGACAAGATACTAAAGTTGGCAAGAGGGAAACGTCAAGTTACTTACAAAG
>NW_006159853.1:227009-239814 GCF_000334495.1 Tupaia belangeri chinensis | reverse complement strand
TTATTAACTGTTGATGATGACATGTATAGTATTCTCAACTAGATTGGTCTGAGAAGTATTTCATGATGGGTAAAGTCTTTTTACAAGAAAAATGAGAAATAGTGATTGCTTTAAAAATAATTAGAATAATAATAATAATGATTGGGAAAAACATAGAAAAAATATTGAATTATGAAGAGGGGAGATTAATGTCTCTATATTGACTGACATGCATGGCATTCCCTTTTGAAAAAGCAGTGTAATACACTGTAAAGTTATATGTAATCCAATGTAATATAAAGAAGATTATGATGATAATATAAATAAAAATCCAAAATCAACAAAAAAGTAAAACTGAAAAAAAAGAACCCCAAAATACACAAATACATGATAAATGAACAATCTACTTCTGAATAACTTCTTCACTACTGAAGAAATTAAGTCTGAAATAAAAATACTTATGGAAACAAATGATAATGAGTACACAAGTTTCCATAATCTATGGGACATGGCAAAAGCAGTCATAAGAGGGAAACTTCATATCACTTAGTGTGCATAAGAAAAAGATGGAAAGGTGGCAAATAGATAACCTAATATCATGCCTTAGGGAACTGGAAAAACAACAATAACAACAACAACAACAAACTAAAAATGTCAGGGGAAAAGAAGCTTCGAGCAGACTTAAATAAAATAGAAAGTAAATGAACCATACAGAAAATAAATGAAAGCAAAAGCTGGTTCTATGAAAAGATTAACAAGATCGACACACCATTGGCTAGACTGATCAAGAAGAAAAAAGAAAGAAACCAAATTCATCAAGTATGTGATGAAACTGGCAATATTACAACAGCCATAGCAGAAATACAAAATATCATTAGAGGATACCATGAGTGACTATATGCCAACAAACAAGATAACTTGGAGGAGATGGAGAAATTCCTGGATGCATATAATCTACCAAGATGGGATCAGGAAAACATAGAGAACCTGAATAGACCCATAACAAGGCAGGAGATTGAATCAGTAATAAATAACCTCCCAACAAAGAAAAGCCCAGGTCCAGATGGCTTCACTTGTGAATTCTACAAAACTTTTAAGAAAGAGTCAACCCCTATCTTACTAAAATGATTTCTAAAAATTCAAAAGGAAGTTGAATTCTTTCAGTTTTTGTCTGTGAATGATTTTATCTGTTCTTCCCATTTGAAAGGGAATCTTGCTGGATATAATTTCTTGGTTTAAATTGTTTCTCTTTTAGTCATTTAAGTATGTCTTCCCATTCTTTTCTTGCCTGCATTGTTTCTGTTGAGAGGTCTGATGTTAGCTTAATATGGTAAACTTTGTAAGTGACTTGATGTTTCTCTCTTTTCATTTTTGGGATCTTATCTTTGTGATTTTTACCATTATGGCTATGATGTGTCATGGTGAGGATCTTCCTATTTTCGTTCTATTTGTAAATCTTTTCAATTCTTGAATCTGATTGTTTGAATGCTTCTCTAGGTTTGGGAAGTTTTCAGCAAATATTTCATGGAATAGATCTTCTATATCCTTGTCCAATTCTTCACCTTCTGGAATACTTATTATTTGAATATTTGGGCATTTGATAGTGTCGAGTATTTCTCATATATTGTCCTAATTTTTGTTTCAGTTATTTCTCATTATTCTTGGTGGTTCTATCTAAGTCAAAGATTTTGTCCTCCAGATCAGAGATTTTGTCTTCTGTGTAGTCCAGTCTGCTATTAATATTTCCAAGGGATTGATTTCCTGTATTATTGTCTTCTCTAGGAGTTCTGATTGATTTTTTTATGGTGTCTATCTCCTCCTTCAAATCCTGAAAGGACTTCCTCATCTCTGTCATCATGAGTATTCTGAACTCTGTTTCTGGCATTACTGCAAATTCTTTTGTGCTGACCATGGTTAAAGAACACTTGCTCTGTTCCATTGAGGAAGAGGTATTTCTTTGTTTTTCTTCAGGGGAAGAAAAACTCAACTTCTCAGATGTGTTTGTCATAGATGGCCTTGTCTTCCAGTCACAGATGAGTGAATGTAACCATCTTTAGGTGTTGATTCCTTTCCCAGTCTATTGAGATCAGGTGCACTTGGAGCTAAACTGGAACAGGTTAGCCTGGAACAGTCTCCTACCTCGTTTGTCCTCACTTGCTACCACTCCTCCCTGGTCTCCAGCAGCTCAGGCTCTGGAAATAATGGTGTTGGACAGATGTTCCTGGGATGGTTTGGGAGGCAGGAAGAAGCCTGGAGCAGTCTCCTGCCTCAGTGCTCTCACTTGCTGATGATGCTCACCAGTGGTCCACAGCAGCTCAGGCTCCAGGGATAATGACAGCAGATGGATGTACCTGGGATAGGATGGAAACCAGAAAGAAGAACAGTATAAATGTTTTTAGTGACTTAAGTTTTACATTCTAAAATAGAGTCTTGGTCTTTCATATAATGTCACCCATATTTATTTTTCCCTCAATATGTTTTTCATAATAGAAAGAAAATGACTGGAGTTAAAGCCACAAGTCACAGAATCACCCAGAACCCTGGATAAAAATAAGGTTCTTTCAGGTTTGGTGTGATAAGCTGAGATCATATGCTTTTTTTGCCCTGCCTTTGTGCTACTCCTTTAAAAATTTTCTATAAGATGTGTATACTCACCAGAGAGAGACAGAAAGAAAGAGGGAAAGTGAGTAAACAAGCGACTAGGTCCAAGACTCAAACCACGGTCAGCCATGTGGGAGGGAGTTCAGCATCTCAGCCACCATGCCACCTGCTGGCCCCACAATCATTATTTTTAATGTCCTTCCACCTTCCTGAAAAGTGTTTAAGTACATCTCATCTTTCAAGACCTAACTCAAGATTTCACCGCCACTACTCACTGTAAGAATTCTTTACAGTGCCACAACTTCCCAATCCACAGTGACCTTTCTCTCCTCCTGAATATCTAATATTGGCTTTGTTTATTCTCTGGCTCTTCAAGAGTTATTGTGTGAGTTCTCTGTCAGTCATATAGAACACACAGCCTTGTCTAATTTAACCTACTCACAAAGTATATGAGTTCCTGAGGGAATCTCTTTGTCTTACAGTCCTTGGGAGAAACTCTATAGGGGATGAGAGATGAGGGGCTTAGAGGATGAATCTGGCTATTTAAGTATGGCATAAAGTTGACAGAAACATCATCTTATCATCATTATCATCCCTGAAATGTATAAGACACAGGTTAAAATGTATTCTTACAGCAGGTGCCATATTGGTTAGGTTGCTAGGTTCTCACGTGACTGATCACAATTTGAGTCCTAAACTTGGAGGCTTGAAAATTATGCTGGGTGTGTATGCATGTATGTCCAAAATTCCAGGAGGAAAGTGGAGAAAAAGGAATTGTGGTGTGGTCATCCTACTGGAGGATAATTTCTCACTTTCCCTCTCACTGTCTCACTATCTCTTTCTGTTGAGTGCACATGACCTATGGCAAAAACTTCAAAAAAAAAAGTATTCTTACACACATTACCTCACACAAAGAGTCACAGTTGAAGAGCCCTTAGATGGTTCTTGTCTAGTGGTTCTCCTTGTCTGGATGGCTTATTAAAAACTCCCATTTCTTGGGCCAGCCAGGTGATATGGTGGTTGAGGTGGCTGGATCCCATATGATCAAGTGCATAATTCACATCTTGGACCTGGTGGCTTGGTAAATAGACTGGGTGAATGTGTTTGTGTGTGTGTGTGTGTGTGTGTGCGTGTGTGTGTGTGTCCAAAATCCTAAGGGAAGAATGTAGGAGAAGAAATTGTGGTGTGGCCATTTGCCTGGGGGATGATTTCTCACTTTCCATCTCTTTCTCTCTAGCGTCCACATGTACCCTATAGTTAAAAATAAATACACATGCATGCTTGCACACACATACATTTCTGGTCCCTGCTAAGTCACTAGGTCTGGCATAAAGCTTGAGAATTGGCATTTCTAACTAGTTCCCAATAAATACTATCTGGGGATCACTGATCCTGTCCACTCTTAATGCTTCATGAATGAGAAAAATGAGGGCCAGAGAGAGAAAGACTTGTTCAAGGTTACACTGTAAGTCTGTGAGCAAGCTGTGACTCCAGCTCCTAAGCCAGAGTTCTTTCTTTACCACTACAGCTAAATCTCTTCTCCTTCTTTCTTCTCTCCCAAGAGGGCAATGAAGATGAATTAAATGCTACCTGGAAAAGCCCATTGAGTTCTATAAAGCTCATATGCTCATAATCAGGTGGCAGTGTTATTTCTCTGCAGAGACATCTAATATCAATTAGGCCTCCTCTTCTCTCTGCCTGTACTCTAATGTTTGGATGATCTTCTTTGTCCCTACGGCTTCACAGCTGTGTCTGCAACAAAGAGCCACTCTTCTTGGCCCCAAGACAACTGAGCTACTGTTAGTAACTGTGCCTTCCTGAGGCTATGTACACAAGGAATTTCCCAGCTTAGCCAAGGGGATTGGAGAAAAGGGGATCCAGTTTGCTTCAAGCAGAACCCCAGATGGGCCTGAAGTTCAAGTTCCATTTGTGACCTGTACCTACCAGGCTCAGCCAAGAGCACTTTGAAAGCTACATGTTATACACAAGTTCTGTTGGTTATGAAGGATGGCCTACATTTTCCCCACTGTGTACCCGGTCAATGGTCTTTATGCAACAACATCCTGCAAAGTAGAACATAATTATAATAATGATAATTACTATTTGCATAGGATTTGTTGCTTTACAAAGTGTCTTCCTGCACTTGTCATCCTAACAGCACATAATAGTAGGACTTGGCAGTTTCCATTCTGTCGGATAAATTTTTTAATTAGCTTTAGGACCTGTGCACTTGCTGGAGAGAGACATGGAGAGAGAGAGAGAGAGCGAGAAAGAGAGGCACAGAGAAAGCATCCTCCCAAGGAGGGATGACCATGCTGCAATTTCTTCTCCATTCTCCTCTCAGGATTTTGGCAAACACATGCTTAGTGTGTTTTTCAAGCTGCTGAGTCCAACACTTGAAGCACACAGTTGATCATGTGGGATCCAGCTGCCTCAAGCACTACGCCATCTACTTGGCCTGAGATAAACCATTCTTGACCATAAACATTATCCCATCTAGTCCTTTCCTTATATAGATAAGGAAACCGAGACCCAGAATACATGGGTGACTTTACCCAAGATATATGCAGAACTAAATGCCTAGCTCTTTCCACTGCATCACACTTAGAAATCAAACATCAACCTGGGAGAAAGAACCAAGCTGCTTCCTCCCAGATGAGCTCCATTACCACTGTTTCCCAGCACCTTGGAAATTCAGGGCCTGAAAAGTTTTATCTTTTTTCTCTAAACTTACCCCCTAATTTATCTCATTCTTTCTGATGGTTTAAAGTGTCATCTATTTGCCAAAGACTCTCAAATTATATTCCTAGCATATTCCAGATTCATACATACAAGTGCCTATTTGACATCTCTATTCAGATGTCAAACAGAACTCTCAAGTTCAACATGTCCATAACTGAATTCCTGATCTCCCCTATCTTCCAAAAAGAGCTCTTTCTTCAACCACAGGGATAAAGTACTAGTAACTTAAAGACCACTTGAATCAATCTGAAGAATAAAATGTGTTGGTAAGTATGATGATGAATGGTAAGCTGCCTAAATGATATGAGTAAAGTTATTTTTCAGAAAGGAAGACAGTGGCCTTTAGCTGTCTTCTTTCTTCACTATAGTATTCGAAGACAGCAAAATATCAATTGCTCTCAAATAGCATGAAACTAAAAACAAATGAAAAAGTAGTTTGTGTGATGTTTTCCTCCTTTTAAAGTGACTGTGAAGGGTGGCAGAGAAAAATGGAGGTAAACCAGCACAGATATTGACAATTTCTGGTTATGTTTATGAGTTGGAGTAGGAATAGAGGAGACAGGTGAGAGGAGTGATAGTATTAACAGGAAACGATTTGAAGGGAGGGAAGTGGGAATAAACAGTCTCTGAGCTGCCACATGTTTTTGAGCTCAGGCCCAAGAAAATCTGAGGAATAGTCAAATGAAATCTGGGGAAGCAACTGCACGCTCAAAGTTCTTTACCCTCTGCCTTTTAACAGCCATATGTAAATAATTTGGTCTGCAATGCAACTGAATTCTATTTTTAACAGACTCCTGAGCTTGTAGTCTTATGTGAACTACCCTGAGCAGGCTATAATCAGCTCAGTGAGGCAGTATGAGTGCATAGAAAGTACTAGGCTTAGAATCAGAAGATCGAGTTTCTCACTGATTCCAGATCCAGATCCTCATTAACTTTCTGGGAGAACAACTCATATCCCCAACTCAGCTCTCAGTTTTATCACAGTAAATATAAGAGGACTACACTTAGAGTATGTACCTGTTCCAAAACTAGAAGGAAGCCTTCATAGTTTCAGTGTCCATTTTTTTCACCACCTTCTGGCAGCCTCAGTCAGATCCTTGTACTCCACTCCAGCAAACACACAAAAAGGTAAAGCTCCTGTACAAACGTTTGGTTGTATGTCTCTCTCAATGAGACCTATGATTAGAGACCTGTTGATTTAGAGACCTATTAGTTAATTCCTACTCTTTTTTATATGGAGAAGCTAAGGACTAAGTGCTGAAGAAGGAATATAATTTTCTTAAAGTCTCACAGGAAGACAGTGGCTACAAACATAGCCACGGAGACTTAAAAGGTAACCACACCTGAATGAATCAAAGTGATGAAATTTCTTGCAAGCGGAGATTAAAGGAGCAATTAATTGGTACATGCTAAGCCACAAAACAACCTATTGGAACCCTGAATTAGAGTCCACAATCCTTCTATCTCTAGTTCTACCTATGCCAACTATTAGTTGTTTTAACTTGGGCAGTTCCTTTCATCTTTTAGGGTTTCATATTTCACATCAGTAAAATAAATGAATTGATTTAGACATTGTCTATGGACCTGTCCTTTACTGATTATGCTTTATGAGATGTGATTCTCAGTTTGGCTATTTGTCTAAGCTTCAGTTTCTGATGTTGTTGGCTCCCAAGGGAGCTTATGGCAGGATACAAGGATAATGAGGCAAAAAGAAAATCTCTAGCCACTATCCCCCAAGGAATGATCAGAGTCCTGAAGACACCTAGAAAACTATCCTTATCCTTCTCACATAACCATGTTTTCCTGGTGAACTCCTTCTGAATCTTTGAGATACAGTTTTAGTCATAATTTCATCTGTGAGTACTTCTTTGACTACCAACAGAACTGATCATATCTTCCTTCAAGTCTTAACTGTGCTTTATAGAAATGTGTCAACTAATAATTCTGAATTAGCCTTTCATTTATGGCTACAAATAGGCTAAAGAATCAATGTTGGGAATAGTAGCAGATAAAATTTGAGGTCAAGACTTGGAGGGCTATAAAATCTAAGCAGAGACACCTGAACCAGATGAGGTACAATAGGGAGTTGGTGATGTTTGTGCAAGGCATATGACAAAACAGGTGCTCATTCTGGTGACAGTAAAGATGTGGAAGTGGGAACCAGCCTGAATTTCATATATCTATCTGTTGGGGGCCTGGGATAAAACTGATGAGAAACCAAGTATGAACTTACACTGCCCAGACCAAACCTCCATTCAATTACATGATGTAAAGACTTCTTTTTTTAATTTACATCAATTGCTTTTTATTATTAAGTTTCAGAAACACTTCACAAGATGGTAAAAAAAAAAAAAGAAAGAAAAAAGAGAAAACAACAACGAAAAAATTTACAAACACAGCTAATGTAATTTTCCCTATTGTTCCCAGTCAGCTCCAAACCCATTGTGTGCAAAGCCCATTTTCCATGCATCTAAATGATAGATACAGGCTGTGAAATTCTTTATTCTATTTGTAGCAGCTTATGCAGGTACAGCCAAACACAAAGCTTCAGGACAAATTGTACTAACTTTTCAATGTGGGATTTGAATTTAAAATGTGAAACATAAAATCTATACAAAACTGATAAAAATCGAGCACAGACACCAGGACTGAAACTTAACCCATGTGTGAAAAGGACTCTCATTTCCTTTCAAGTGCTTTCTTTATTCTGCTACAGAACAGTCGAAATGAAGATGTAAATTTTTGTAATTAGTTTAAATTATACATTCTGTAGATACTATACCAGTTTTAAAAGTTACACGTAGACCAACAGATGTCCATCAGTTCATCTGGACTGATCAGACACTCCAACTGGATTGTTGAGAACAAGTCAGACAAATGTGGAAAGAAAATCCACCTGTGCAATTTATGTGCAGAGTTTACTGATGGGCACACTGTACTCCAGGTCCATGACAGCTGCTGCTTTCTTCATTAGAGTTATAGGTTTTGAACCTCTGACCACCTCCTGAGCCTGGGGTGCTATCAAATTCCTGGGGTGCTACCTCTTCTGTTTCTCTAATTATGTTAGGAACCTCCTGTCTAGAGGACAGAAGATCTTCTAGCTCAGAAAGCTTTTCTGGGTTGATCCAATTGTTTTCAGGAAACTGTACATGAACTTTATGTAAAGATCACCCTTTACCCATAAAAAAACAACAAGACCTTGGCTTTTGACAGAAAGTGGATGAATATGGAAGATCTACTGCTGAGTGAAACAAACCAGGTGATAAGGAGAGACATTGTATGTCTCCACTTAATATATACCAACTGTCTGCACTCTATGGCTGAAACTGAATGACCAGAGGATACAGAAACATAGAAAATGGTTATAGATACCAGATACAGTGTAGGAAGAGAGTGGGAGAAGGAGGAGAGTCTGAAGAAAGACATTAAGGAGAAAAAATAGAGAGGCAAGATATTTATGAGATAAAGAAATGGGTTATTATCTATTCAAGATAACATATATAGTATTCTCAACTGGACTGCTGAGAAATGTACACATGTTGGAATATTCACTTGACAAGCTAAGTGACATATGTGAATAAATGTATAAAAAAAATTGAAATTTAAAAAAAAAAAGAAACCATGGGACCAGAAGTTGGTGTGGTGGTTAAGGTGCTGGGCACTCCCACATGGCTGACCACAGTTCAAGTTCCAGACTGGGCAGCTTGTTTTCTTCTCACTTTCCCTCTCTCTCTCTATCTCTGTGTGTATGTGTTTGTCTATCTCTTGTCAATTGAAAATAAATTGAATGAATAAATAAATTTTAAAAAAACCAAACAATTAAAAAATCTTATGCAACATTTGACTTTCCCCCACTGAAGAGGCCATGGGTACATCATTTTATATTTGTGTCTCTTTTATAAATAAAAGACCTATATAGAATTTAAAAATTTTAAAAACGGTCTAAAGGTATGAAAAAAAAAAGGTCACCTTTTTCAAAGGGATTACGATACTGTGGCATTAATTTACCTCAGACTACATGAATACATCCTGGTTCAGTTACTTTGCCAGGGGGGTATTTCACCACAATCTGACGTCCATCAAGGTGCTTAAATGTGACCTAAAATACAACATGTCCTATTTTATATGTCATGTGCAAATCATTCTCATCTCTCTGGAATACCTCATGTTCTTTCTCCTGTAGCAAAAGAACAATGTCTCCTGGTTCCACTCCAGGTGCCACTCCCAGTTCCACTCCCAGTAAGTGTAATTCTTTGTCCATGTTTCATGCCTTTGTCTACATGGGCTTCAAAAATCATGACGTCTTTCATCACCTTCTTCCCATTACATTTTTTAGAGCACTCCTGTTCATTAATTACCTCTCTTTCTCCATTATAATCAGAGCACATAGATTGCATCTGTTGTGCCGTTCCTAGAGCCAGATGTCTGATCATGATGCATACACCTTGACTCCAACAAGCACTACACTTCTGAACAGCTTCAGACTTTCCACCTTGACCAGTGCATGCACTACACAGTATGTTCTTGCTAAGTTGTAGTTTTGTTGTCTTGCCATTATACAGATCTTCTAAAGATAACTTGAGTGGACGCACCATGTCCTCTTCTCTTCTTCTGCCATTTTGACTGTTTTATTATTTAATATATTTTATTTTAATTTAATTTCTTTTATACATTCAATTACTCTACATTATTTAGCTTGTGAAGTGAATTTTCCAACAATAATATATTTCTCACCAGTACAGTTGGAGACATTATACACATTATCATTAACAGATAATAACCCATTTCTGTGCCCCATAAATGTTTTGCCTATTTTTCTCCTTAATGTCTTTCCTCAGATTCTCCTCCTTCTCCCATCCTCTTGCCACACTGTATCCAGTATCTATAACCATTATATACATTTCTATAGCCTCTAATTATTCAGTTTCAGCCATAGAGTGGGGACAGTCAGTATATATTAACTGGAGACATACAATATCTCTCCTCCATAGCCTGACTTGCTTTACTAAGCAGTAAATTTTCCATGTTCATCCACTTTCTATCAAACACCAGGGTTTTGTTATTGTTTTATGGCCAAGTAGTATTCCATGGGACATATGTGCCACACTTTTTACATACATTCTTCTGTTTGTGAACATTTGGGTTGGTTCCATGTGTTAGCAATTGTGAATAATGCTGGAATAAATATAGATGGGCAAGTACTTTTCCGACCAAGCATCCTCCTGTAATTTGGGTAGATACTCAGGAGTGGGATTGCTGGATCATATGATAGTTCTATTTATAGATCTTTGAGGCATCTCTGTATTGTTCTCCACAGTGGTTGGACCAATTTACATTCACACCAACAGTGTAGGAGAGTTTCACTTTCACCACATACCCACCAGCATTTACCTTTTTTTTTTTTAATCTGCATCTCTCTTATGATGAGGGATGTTGAGCATTTTTTCCTACGCTTTTGACTTTTACTATGTCTTCCTTATAGAGTTGTTTCTTCAGCTCATTTTCCCATCTTTTAATTGGGTTGACCAATTTTTTGGGGGTAAGTCACTTGAATTCCCTGTGTATTCTGTTTATCAGTCCCTTATCTGAAGCATAGTTTATTAAAATATTCTCAAATTCAGAGGGTTGTTAATTCACACTAATTCCTGTGTCTATTGGTATGCAGAAACTTCTTAATCTGATGTAATCCCACTTGTCTATTTTTGGGATTATTCACTGTGCTTTGGGGGTCTTATTTAAGAACTCTTTGCCTATGCCAACATTTCCCAGAGTTTCCCCGTGTTTTCCACCAGTTTTATAGTTTGAGGTGTTAGGTTTAGTTTTTTTTATCTACTTAGTGTTGAGTTTTGTCAGTGGTGAGAGGTAGAGGATAAGATTCATCTTTCTGCAGTGGATACTCAGTTTATCCAGCACCATTTGCTAAAAAGGTTTTTCTTTTCCCACTGAATTAACTTGTACCCTTTGTCAAAGATCAGTTGGCTGTATGCTTTGGGGTTTACTTCTGGGGTCTCTATTTTATTCTATTGGTCCACATGTCTGTTTTTTGGGCAACACCATGCTGTACTGATTATCACAGCTTTGCAATATATTTTGGGGTCATGGAGTGAGATGCCTCCTACTCCACCCTTTTTGTGCAGGATGGCTTTGGCAATTTGAGGTCATTTATGGTTCCAGATAAATTCTATGATTGTCTTCTCTTTTTCAAAAAAATTATTATTTCTTTTTATTTCTATTTATTTTATGCATTCAATCACATTACTTAGCTTACAAAGTGAATATTCTAACGTGTACATTTCTCACCAGTCCAGTTCACCATTCTAGAAAGTTATCGTCAATAGATAATAATCCATTTCTTCGTCCCACAAATGCCTTGCTTCTCTAATTTTCTCTTTAATGTCATTCCTCAGACTCTACTCCTTCACTCATCCTCTTCCCACACTGTATCTGGTATTCATAACCATTTATTATGTTTTTATAACCTTTAGTCATTCAGTTTCAGTCTTAAAGTGTGGACACTTGGTTTATATTAAGTGGATACATACAATGTCTCTCCTTCATCGCCTGGCTTGCTTCACTCAGCAGTAAATCTTCCATATTCATCCACTTTCTATCAGAAGCTGGGGTCTTGTTGTTTTTTTATGGTTGATTAGTATTCCATAGAGTATATGTGTCACATTGTTTCAATTCATTCATCTGTTTGTAGGCATTTGTGTTGGTTCCATGTCTTAGCAATTGTGAATAATGCCACAACAAACATTGATGTGCAAGCAATTTTCCAACTAAGGATTCATTTATCTTTTGGGTAGATACCAAGGAGTTGGATTGCAGGATCATATGGTAGTTCTATTTGTAGAACTTTGAGGAACCTCCATATTGTTTTCCACAGTGGCTGGACCAATTTTCATTCCCACAAGCAGTGTAGGAGAGTCACCACATTCCTACCAGCACTTATCATTTTTTTTTTTTTAATTTTAAGCATCTTGACTTGTTTCTAATGAGATGTCTGGTGTTAGCATGATGTGTAGGTAACTTGCCGTTTCTGTCTTGCTAAACGTAGTATCTGGGGTTAGGTAGTATCTCATTGTGGTTTTGATCTACATCTCCCTTATAGTGAAGGACATTGAGCACTTTTTCACATTCCTTTTGGCTATTCTTATGTCTTCCTTAGAGCGAGGTTTTTTTTTCAACTCATTCTTCCATCTTTTAATAGGGTTGATCACGCCTCTGCCTGCACTTATCATTTTTTGTTATTTTAATCTTAGTCATTCTGACTGGGGTTAGGTGGTATCTCATTGTGTTTTTGTTTTTCCTTTTTAAAAATTAATCAATTAATTAATTAATTATTTTCATTTCATTTTCTTTTATACATTCAACCACATTATTATTTGTTCTTACAAAGTGGATATTTCAACAGGTGAACATTTCTCCCTAGTACAGTTGATAAAACTACAAAATATCTTCAACAGATAATACCACACCTCTT
>NW_006159853.1:221523-226910 GCF_000334495.1 Tupaia belangeri chinensis | reverse complement strand
CAGTGTTTATATATCCTTTAGACAATTAGTTTCAGTCATAGAGTGTGGACACTCGGTATATATTAAGTGGGGACATACAATGCCTCTCCTTTATAGCCTGGCTTGCTTCACTCAGCATTAGATCTGCATCTCCCTTACAATGAGGGATGATGAGCATTTTTTCATATGCCTTTTGGTTACTTGTGTGTCTTCCTTAGAAAGTGTTTTTTTCGGGAACCAGCAGTTAGCGTAATGGCTATGTCGCTGGATTCCCACGTAGTCGACCGCGGTTCGTGTCCCGGACCCGGTGGCTTAAAACTCACGCCGGGCGCGTGTGCGTGCGTGCCCAAGATCCCGAGAGGAGAATGGAGGAGAAGGGATTGCGGCGTGACCATCCCCCCTGGGGGGTGATTTCTCGCTTTCTGTCTCTATGTCTCTCTCTGTCTGTCTGGCGAGCGCACGCGCCCTACAGTGAAAATCTCTCAAAAAAAAAGTGTTTTTTTCTAATTCTCCCATCTTTTAATAGGGTTAATTATCTTTTTTTCCGGATGGATGCTTGAGTTCCTTCTATATTCTGGTTGTCAGCTCCTTATCTGATGCATAGCTTACAAAAATATTTTTCCACTCCAAGGGCTGTCATTCACACTAATTATTGTGTCTTTTGCCGTGCAGAAACTTCTTAATCTGATGTAATTCCACTTGTCTACTTTTGGGATTATTGACTGTGCTTTGGGGGTCTTATTTAAGAAGTCTTTGCCTACCCCAATGTCTCCCAGAGTTTCTCCAGTGTTTTCTAGGAACAGTTTTATAATTTGAGGTCTCAGGTTTAGATATTTGATCCACTTTGAGTTGACTTTTGTCAAAGGTGAGAGGTAGGGGTTCAGATTCATCTTTCTGCAGCTGCATATTCAGTTTTTCCAGCACCATTTGCTAAAAAGGTTTTCCTTCTCCCACTAGATTGACTGGTACCCCTTGTCAAAACTCAGTTGACTGTATGTCGGGGAGTTTATTCCTGGGGATTCTATTCTGTTCCATTGGTCCATCTGTCTATTTCTGTTTTGATTACCACAGCTTTGTAGTATATTTTTGGGTCAGACATAAAGCTGAACAATCCTCCACCAAAAATGGGAGAGAAAATGTTATCTATGCCATCACCTCCATTTCTACCTTCCCAAAGTTCTTGTTCTCCAAATCTGTCATAAAACTCCCACTTCTCAGGATTTGATAGTACTTCATATGCAAAATTTATTTCTTTAGATTTATCACCAGCATTTGGGTTCTTATCAGGATGGTATTCCTTGGCTAACTTTCTGTATGCCTTCTTTAGCTCATTCTCGCTGACTATGGGTGTGACACCTAAGATATAATGCAGTTTCATGTCAACTTCATTGGCTGTGGTAGTTGCCCCATGGAGATCAGGGTAGAAAGTGGCGGTGTAGATGGAGCAGAGCCTAGTCCACAAGCAGAGGTGCAGCGCAGGCTAAGGGAGCAAGTCCTCTTTCTTTCATGCCACATAAACCCATGTAAAGTTCTGAAGACTGTGGCAAGTGGTTTCTAAATGGTCTCTGAATAGCTTTACATAGGAACATAGAAACCAGTGATCATGGTAGGGACTACTCCTAGATGGCAAGGGATCTGTAGCCTGGTTTGCTTTGGGAACATTTAAGAAATAAGAGAAAATGAAAACAGCTGGATCGAAATCCTAACCCATGCTATAATGTGATATACCTCAGGAGTCAATTTAGGGACAGACACATACCCCAGGAAGCCCTTAGTGCTTCCACACAGCAAGGAAATAACAACCTTCCCAGTAGCCTGTGCAAAGGCCAAGAAGCTGAGAGGCCCCTCAAAGGGAGGATTCAGAAGTTATAAGAGGTTAAAGGGTGTGGTTGGGCACAATGACCAACAAAGATTTTGGACGCCTGCTTCAAAATGGGTCTGTACTGGAACTGCCAAACAAGGTAGAAAAAGACTCAGTTTAGTTTTGGGCTGACTTCAGAGGGGGCAATATGTGCCACAAACAGCCAGCTATGAAAAAGTATCTGCTCCCTCTGGAAAATCATGGCCGTTAGCACATTTCCCAACATGACATCAACCAAGGACCAGCGCCAAGAATGTGACTTTCACGTTTCTGCAACAACAATTTCCTCTTCCTGCCTGTTTTTTTTTTCTTATACATATAATTAAAAGAGCCAGTCAATCATTTAAAAACTATGAACATCTTAAGCACTTCCAGACTTTGCAAGTAGTAATTATTAATAGAAACAAGTGACCATGCCTCGTAAAAAATGTTATTTTACATATCCCTTTTCTGGTTCCTTAAAGGAGATTTACATATTTGTCCATGCTGAACTGAAGTAATATGATTTGACACAATGACCACATCAAAATGGATTTTATCCTACTTGATTTATATCACCAGCCTTGCACATAAATATTGCATTTTGCCTGCCTAAAGACTTAAGCCTACAGACAGAGGACTGGAAGTAAACCAGTCTACACTTTAAGAAGAATACAGTAGAGCAAAAGAACAAAATATTAGGAAAGCCTAGATGTGTAACTGGCTCATTGAGTTCAGACTTACCCAGAAGCTACTATAAAATCTAAAGGGAAAGCAATATTCATTATTCAGGTTTTGCCCTCAACATCTCCTCATCATTCTATTCTTGTCTAGTCTGCCTTTTCTTGTGAGTCATCACATTTCTTTAATCTGGAAAAGATTAATGTCTTATTTTTTGACTGTTCTAGATCCCTCTGTTAGCTTTTTTCTCCAGCAATTATTGTGTCATCTGTTAGCTTTTTTCTCCAGCAATTATTGCGTCATCAGCCCTCCCAATATGACAGAGATTTTTAAACCATCCAGCTACATACCTCAGGTTTAGTTACATCATAAGCAACAACCTTTCAGTGGGAATCCCTTCAGCTGGAGCTGTAAAGGAAACTAAGGCCTAAAAATGTTTCCATCAACCCAAGTAAGGAGGGGTTTCCAATTTGCCTGGTACTGGATGGACTATTTCTGCTACATACCCTATGTGAAGAGCTTGATTTGCTACTAAAAGAATTTTGCCCTCCACTTTCTAGTTACAAAAGTATCTCATTAAAAGAAAGCTATGTCATGCCAGGAGGTGGACTCATAGAGGTCACTGTGGTAGGAGGGGACTCCAAAAGTTTGTGGAAAATGGGATTAAAGTATATGACTGTAGTGAATTTTCACTTAAGAGCATGGGTCTGTTTTGCACCAAGGATTAATAAGTAATACATAAATAAATAAATATAAATAAAACTAACCCAGGGACCAATAGTTACCGTAATGGCTATGTCACTGGACTCCCATGTAGTTGACTGCGGTTCAAGTCCTGGAGGCTTAAAAATCATGCCAGGCGCATGTGCATGCGTGTGTGCCCAAGATTCCAAGAGGAGAATGGAGGAGAAGGAATTGCGGTGTGGCCATTCCCCCTAGGGGGTGATTTCTCTCTTTCTGTCTCTCTGTCTCTCTCTGTCTGTCTGGTGAGTGCACGTGCCCTATAACAAAAAAATAAATACATGAATAAAATAAAATAAAACTAACCCAGAGCCAGTTCCTCAGCTTCTCAGACTTCAGAAATCAGCTTAAAAGACCAGTTTTCTATTGTACTTTGATGAGATTGTTAGTCATGTTAAAGAAGTGTAAAGTGATCTTCACAAAATTATGTGAGAATCCAAAGAAATGTTGAAAGTCTTATCTTAGGAAATAAGCCTCTTGATTTTCATTTTCCTATAGCTTTGCATCTAATTCATCAGATTTTCACATTAATTCTTCCTTGAGAACATATCCCATATTTATCCACTCCTCCTTATCCACTACTAACACTTAACTCCAGTTATTTCTCTCGCCTAGATTACTATGATAGCATCCTGACAGGTCTCCTGGCCTACTTTCTTGACCCACTACTGTCCATTCTACATGATGAGTCAGAACCATTTAATTGTCATACTGAAAGACCTCCTAGCTTACTATTACAGTCACGATAAAATAAAAATGTTTTAACATAAACAACTAGACTGTATATTATCTGTCTCTACTTTCATCTAATACCACTCCTTCTTTATCAACATGCTTCAGTCATACTGGCCTTTATTTATTTACTTATTTATTTTACAATTGAAGTATGAATTTATTTTGGTACACAAGCTTTTTGAAATTCACAGTTTTCCCATTACACGTATTTTCGATGAGCTTTTTTATTCTGAAATATTTTTAAAATTAATTAATTTCTTAAGCATCGTCACAGTATACAAAATATGATTTCCCATCAAGAATATACTGTGTAGTATAACAGTATATTCTTCTATTCTACTATCTCTATCTCTACAGAGATTAAAGCTATAATATGTCATACTGGCCTTTCTAGTCTACTTACTTATCACACTCCTAGTTGTTCCCTCTGTCTATAAGTGTTCCCCAAGATTTCATTTTGCTGAGTTCTTGTCATTCAAATTTCATTTTTATGTCATTCAGTTATTCTATATTATATCACCATGTTTCTTTTACCTTAATTAAAAAATTTTTTTTCTCCCCTCATGGCTACATTGTATATTGATCTAATCAAAGTTATTACCATATACATTATTGTCAACAGGTAACTTTCCATTTTTATTTTTTCCATTTTTATATCTATTAAATATTTTGCTTTCCTCCTCCCATGGCTCCCTCATCCCATTGCCTACCCCCTCACACAATGTCTCTATTATTAAATTTATGAATATTTTCTTTATTATAATTCCCTTATAATATCAAACCAACATATAATCTGTACAAGAACAGGAACATTAGCAACCTTATCCAACTTCATTCCCTGCCACTAGAACTTTGTCCAGGGCTTAATATTAAATGAAAGCAGAATTTTGTTATATTTCTCATTGTATCACCATGGCCTGTAACAGTGGTAGGAACTGAATATTGATTCAGTAAGTGAATAAATAGTAGGAATAAAATTAATATTTTTGAATGTGTTAAAGCCAGCTAATTCTCATTTTGTACCAATTATTTGTCTTTGGTATAATAATACGCAAAGTATAAGCTTTTAAAATGTTTATGAGGTACAAAAAGAAAGTAATCTTCTGGATGTTATTCACTCTTTACTTTTATCATATATCTTCTGCTGTTTTTTAAACAATAATTATTTTATAAATTTATTAATTTTATTCATCTTTTTAAAAAATTTATTTATTTACATTAATTCACTATGTATCATTACAGCATACAAAATGAATTTTCCATCCAGAATACACTGTATATTGGCTCAATAAAGCAATAAAGCACATCAACATATGTGTTATCAACAAATAATTTTATATTTCTTATGTCCTGTATATTTTGCTTTTTTTTTTTTTTTTCCATCCTTGATTCCCTATCCCTCACCCTCTGC
>NW_006159853.1:213476-220902 GCF_000334495.1 Tupaia belangeri chinensis | reverse complement strand
TCAGTCTCATGTACTTAATCTTTCTTCTGTTGTGGTTTGATCTTCCAGATTGAATTCTGGGATATAATATTCAACTCCAGACTTGTCCTTACGATTAAGTTGTCCATTTTCTTAGTTTTTGAAGTCTTATTTGTGTGTGTCTGCATTTAATTTTACTGCCATAGCACTCCCTTAAGAACTTCTTGGATCTGGTCTGGTGCTGGTAAATTCTTTCAGGTTTTGTTTTGTTTTTCTGAGAATGTTCGTGTCTTCCCAAATGAACGATAATCTTGTAGGGTACAGTATTCTCGGTTGAAATTGCTTTTCCCTTAACACTTCGAATATATTTTTCTATTCTTTCCTCACTCGCATGGTTTCCAATGAAAGGTCTGTTCTTAGTCTGATGGGATACTCTCTGTAGGTAACTTGCCGTTTTTCTCTTGTCAATTTAGTATCATGTCTTTGTCTGTGGTTTTGGTCAATCTGGCTATAATGTGCCTTGGAGAAGATCTTCTTGTGTTGTTTCTATCTGTGGTCCTTTGTATTTCTTGGCACTGGATCTTTGAGTGCCTCTCTATGTTTGGAAAGTTTTCTTGCAGGATTTCATGGAATAGATTATCAATGCCCTTATGAGTCTCTTCGCCTTCTGGGATGCCTAGTATCCGGATGTTTGGATGCTTCATGGTATCTAGTATTTCTCGTATATTATTCTCAAATTTTTGGGCAATTTTCTCAGTCTTCATGGCGGATTTTTCTAGGCTAACAATGTTCTCTTTTATGTCCGAGATTCTATTTTCTGCATGATCTACTCTGCTTTTTATACTTTCAAGGGAGATTTTGACTTCTTGTATTATAGCCTTCATCTCTAACAGTTCCATCTGATTCTTTTATAAAGTGTGAAATTCCTCTTTTAGATCTTGCATGAATTTCCTCACCTCCTGGAACTCATCAACTCCTTTCTCCTTCCTCTTCTGCAGTTCATTGTCTCTCTTCTCTTCCATCTCTGTTAGCTTTGCCATTATGAATGTTCTAAATTCTTTATCAGACATTTCCATGATTTCCATTGAACTGTGTGTGGATGAAGACGAGTTATCCTTTTCCTTTGGAGTAGAAGTGTTTTCCTGCTTTCCCATATTTCCTGTGGTCCTGCAGTGATTTCTAGTCATCTGGTGGATGGTCAGTTTCTTCCCAAACTTTGAAGTTCAATCACACGAGTTTGTGTGCTGGAGGCCGAATTATCAGTGGACAATCTTCATTTCTCTGTTTCCTCCAAAATAGCTAATTCTTAGGAGCCATGAAGGTCTCTTGTGCTGTTTTGAAACACAGGATCTAATGTCTCTCTAGTAATTATAGCAGCAAACTTTTACATTCAGCTATTACAATCTGTGGTATACACAACTTTTTTGCCACATCCTTGGACACTATCACTGACCACCTCAGAACAACCAGTCCATGTTTTCCCTGGAATATTGAGACATGTATTGTGTGCAATGCTGAGGGGGATACCAGTAAGGAGGTCTCCAACTTCTGGGTAAAGATAGAGGATTAAACACACACACACACACATTGATCTTCATCTCCCCAAAACTCACTTAAACAATAGTAAGTGGGCTTTTCTCCCCCACAGATCAGGATATTTTAAGAATTGTCTGTGGGAAATTTGACTAATCATTAAAGAATATCTCAGGTATTGACATTGAGCATTTCTCACTTAAACAGATAGATTACCCTATGTTAAAGCCTACAGATTTCAAGAATAAGCCACCTGCTCAAAGATTCAAAAAAAAAGCAAAATATACAGGAAACAAAATGGAAAATTATTTGTTGACAATAACACGTATGTTGATGTGATTGAGCTAATATACAGTGTATTTTATATGGAAAATCTCATTTTGTATGCAGTAATAATGTAAAGTGGATGAATGTGAATAAATACATTTAAATTTAAAAAACTTCCTAATTTACCAATTTAAATATGTGAAAAATTTCATAGAGGTCCAGGCTTTCTTTTTTAAGTCTCTAATAAATATACAAAGAACAAAACAAACAGGAATAATCAACTCATAAGACTCAGAGGAAGGGTAAAGATAAGAAAGCATCAATAAAAATTATGATAAATATTCTTCGAGAAATCAAAGAAGTGGGGTAGCACATGGTGTGGAGATTAAGGATGATAGATACCAAGTGGCTGACTGAACAGTTCACGTCCCATACCCAGTGGCTTGAAAATGCACTGGGCGTATGTGTGTGTATGCCCCAAATCCCAAAAGGAGAATGGAGAAGGGATTGTAGCATGACCATCCCCCTGAAGATGGAAGTGCTTTCTGATATCCCCTCTTCTCTTTTTCTTTCTGTCTTTCTCTCTTTCTGGCAAGCATATATGCCCTATAGCAAAAACTAAAATTAAAGGAAACTAGAAGGAGGAAGAGGAGGAGGAGGAGAAGAAGAAGAAATAAAATATTATAATCCAACAACTAAAACGAATTGTTACATTTTAAAATAGAACATTTAGGAAACTTGAAATGGCTCTTGGGAATTAAAACTAACACAACAGAAATAAAAAAGTTCAATAGAACTGCCCTCTTCTGCCATCATTCCTTGCTCTTGTGTGGCGGTGGCAGTGGAAGTCAGTGAGAATTACTGAGGCCACACAATACCTTGGTAACTACACTGTCTCCCCACCACTTTCAGGTGCGCAGAGACCCACCTGCTTCTAGTTTCCTCCCCTGCCATCATTCCTGATGCCTGCTTGACTGAGCCTGATGAATCCAGTGAGAAGACTGAGGCCAGAGATAGCCTTGGGAATTCCACTGTCTCCCCACCACTTTCAGCTGAAATAATGAATATCAACCCCAGGTGAACCTATTCTCAAGAAACTGGGAGGCCATTGAACCATCCAGTTCCAGCAGAAATTAGAAAAAAAAATTATATAATCTATCAGATGACCAGAAACCAGCGCAGAGAAACAAGAAATATGAGAAACCAAGAAAATACCTCTCTCTCAAAAGAAAAAAACAATTCCTAATTATCCACAGACAGTACACTGGAATTCATGGAAATGTCAGATAAACAATTTAGAATACTTATAGTGATGAAACTAAATGAGATTCAAGAGAAAAGAGACAACAAAATCCAGAAGATTCAAGACAAAAGAGAATATGAGCTACAGGGGATCAGAAAGTCCTTTCATAATTAGAAAGAAATAGACACCATAAAAAAGAATCAAATCAAATTATTAGAGATGAAGGTTGTAACACAGGAAGTAAAACCTCCCTTGAAAATATTAGAAGCAGATTAGATCATGCAGAAGCTCAAATCTCAGATGTAGAGGATAAAACTTCTGACCTAGAAAAAAATCACCAAAATGACTGAAAAATAACCAAAAATAATGAGGACAATATATGAGAAATACTTAGATACCATTAAATGTACAAACATCCAAATAACTGGTATCCCGGAAAGTGAAGAAACTAATAAAGTCATTGATAAATTATTCCACAAAAACCTGGAAGAAAATTTTCCAACTCTAGAGAAGCACTCAAACATCCAGGCTCAAGAAATACAAAGAGCCTCAAAAAGAATCAACCCAAGCAGGTCCTCTCCACAGCTTATCATAGTCAGAATGGCCAAAATCACAGATAAAAGATACTTAATTGGCATGAGAAAAATGTCTAGTAACTTGCAAGGTTATCCCATCAGGCTGTCATCAGACCTAAAACTGGAAACAATGCAAGAAGGAAAGAATGGAAAGATATATTAAAAGTGTTAAGAGAGAAAAAAAATCAACCCAGATTATCTTTCAAGTGGGAAAAAAAATTCTCAGATAAACAAAACCTGAAAGAATTTATCAATAGCAGATCACCTCATCAAGAAATTGTGAAGGGAGGGCTATACCAGGAAAACAAAAGAAAAAGAAAGAAATAAGAGAACAAAAAATGACCAAGAAAATAAGAAAATGGCCAACTTAATGGTAAAAACAAGTCCAGAAATATCAATAATGACATTGAATGTTAATGGATTAAATTCTCTAGTCAAGAGAAACAGACTGGCTAACTGAATTAAAAAACAGAAACCCTCTTTTGCCTACAAGAAATGCACCTCATGGATAAAGACACAAATATTCTGAAACTGAAGGCCTGGAAAAAGGTATTCTGTGCAAACAGAAACTGAAAAATAGCAGGAGTCACAAAACTGACTTTAGAAAAAACAGGCTTTAAGACAAAAAGTGTAAGAAGAGACAAATAAGGGCATTAAACATTAGTGAAAGGACTAATTCATCAAGAAGATATAACACCTATAAATATCTATGCACCCAACTCAGGAGTACCCAAATACATGAAGAAAAGACTGCTAGAGCTAAAGAGAAAGATAGACTGTCACGCTAATTGTGAGGAATCTCATCATCCCACTATCTACTTTGAACAGATGACCTAGACAAAAAATAAGCAAAGAGATACAATATCTAAATGATACCATAAACTAGACATGACTGACATCTATAGAACTTTCAATCCAAAAATCATAATATAAATATTTTTTCACCCTGATATGGAATCTTTACAAAGATTATCCACATAATAGGACACAAATCAAGCATTTACAGATTCAAAGGCATGGAAACTCTATCCAGCATCTTCTCTGACCATGATGGAATTAAACGTGATATTCATTTCAGAAAAAAAAAAAACATGAAAATACACAATCAAATGAAAGTAAATGACTGACACCAGAATGACTTCACAACTACTGAAAAAACAATACTCAAATCAAGAGATTCATGAAAACCAATGATAATTAGTACATGAGTTTCCATAATCTATGGGACACAGCAAAAGCAGTCATAAGAGGGAATTTCATAACAATTTGCACACATAAGAAAAAGATGGAAAGATGGCAAATGGAAAAGTAAACATTATGCCTCAGAGAATTGGAAATAAACACCAAAAAAAAAGCCTGAAGAAAAGAAATAATAAAGAGTTGAGCAGAAATAAATTAAATATAAAATAAATGAACTATATAGAAAATAAATAAAAGCAAAAGTTCATTCTTCGAAAAGATAAAGAGTGATACACCATTAGATAGACTAATTTAGAAGAAGAGAGAAAGGAACCACATAAATCAACTTCACAATAAAACAGGCAATAATTAAAAAAGACACAATAGAAATACAAAAACATCTTAGAGGATACTATGAACGACTATATGCCAACAAACAAGAGAACATGGATGAGATGGGCAATTTCCTGTGCACATATAAACTATCAAGATTGAATCAGAAAGACATAGAAAGCCTGAATAGATGGATAACAAGCAATGCGTTTGAATCAGTAATAAATACCCTCCCAAGAAAGAAAAGCCCTGGTCCTAATTGCTTCATTTCTAAATTCTATGAAACTTTTAAAGAGTTAAACCCTATTCAAATATAAATATTTCTACATATTTAATGCAATTCCAATTAAATTACCAGAGAAATTCTTCCTATATTGAGAAAAAGACAATCATAGAATTTGTCTGGAAACATAACAAACCCCATGTTGCCAAAGCAATCATGCACAAGAAGAGTGGAGTGGGCAGCATCTCACTCCCTGACCCCAAAATATATTATAAAGCTGTGATAATCAAAACAACATGGTACTGGCACAAAAACAGACACATGGACCAATGGAACTGTATAGCAATCTCAGAAAGAAACCCCAAACATACAGCCAACTGATTTTTAACAAAGGTTAAAATTCGATCTCTTGGGAAAAGGGAAACCTCTTAAGCAATTGGTGCTGGAAAACCTGGGTATCAACCTGCAGAAAGATAAAACTGGACCCCTATCTGTCACCATTAACAAAAATCAACTCAAAGTGGATCAAAGATCTAAACCTAACACCTCAAACATGAAACTACTGGTGGAAAACACTTGGGAAACTCTGGGAGATATTGGAGTAGGCAAGAACTTCTTAAATAAGACCCCCAAAGCACAGGCAATAATCCCCAAAATAGACAAGTGAGATTAAATAAGATTAAGAACTTTCTACATAGCAAAAGACTCAGTAATTAGTAATTAGACTCAGCAACCCTTCAAATGGGAAAATATTTTTTGTAATTATGCCTCAGATAAGGGACTGAAAACCAGAATACACAGGGAACTCAAGTGGCTTACCCGAAAACAAAAATAAGGGTCAACCCAATTAAAAGTTGGGAAAATGATCTAAACTAACAACTCTCTAAGGAATACGTACAAATGGCCAAAAAAGCATCTGAAAAAAAAAAAAAAAGCTCAACATTCCTCACCATCTCACCATAAGGGAGAAGTAGATCAAAATCACAATGAGATATTACATAATTCCAGTAAGAATGGCTAAGATTAAAAAACAAAAAATAGTAAGTACTGGCAATACCGTGGTAAAAGGGAACTCTTTTAGCCTGTTGGCGGGAATGAAAATTGTTTCAGCCACTGTGGAGAATGATTTGAAGGTTCCTCAAAGATCTACAAATAGAACTATCATATAATCCAGCAATTCCTCTCCTGAGTATCTGCCCAAAGGATAGAAGAGCGCTGATTTGAAAAAGTGCCTGTACATCTATGTTTACTGTGGCATTATTCACAATTGCTAAGGCATAGGGGCAGGGGAGTGGCACGGTAGTTAAGAGTGCTGGACTCCCACATGGCTAACTAGGTTTGTAACCCAGATCTGGCAGCTTGATTTTTCATTTTCTCTCTTTGTCACTTTCTCTCTCTTTTCCTCTTTGCTATAAATAAATAAATAAATAAATAAATTATATCCTGGCATTTGATAAAAAAATGGTGAATATGGAAGATTTACTACTGATTGAGGAAAGTCAGGCTCTGAAAGAGAGACATTGTATATCTCCCCTTAATATGTACTGACTGTCTGCACTCTCTGGTGGTGAAAACAGAAAGACTAGAGGATATAGAAGCATGGAAAATGGTTATGAATACTGGAGACAGTGCAGGGAGAGGGGAGAAGAAGGACAGTGTGAGGAAAAAGTAAGGAGAAAAATAGAGAGGCAAAACATTTATGGGACACAGAAATGGATTATTATATCTTGATGATAATGTGTATAGTATCTTCAACTGGACTGGTGTGCAGTGCATTCATGTTGGGTAAGTTCACTTTACAAGCTAAGTGATATATAGTGATTGAATGTATAAAAGATTTTTAAAAATATTTCAATAGAACTATTGGCTGATAAAATTGAGGAAACAATCAAATAATAAAGGAAAAAAATACAGACTTGAAAAATAGCACAAAGAACCAGCAGTTAGCGTAAATGGTTATGTCACTGGACTCCCACATAGTCGACCACAGTTTGCGTCCCGGACCCGGTGGCTTAGAACCCACGTCGGGCGCGTGTGTGTGCGTGCCCAAGATCCCAAGAGGAGAATGGAGGAGAAGGGATTGCGGCATGACCAGCCCCCCTGGGGGGTGATTTC
>NW_006159853.1:200457-213038 GCF_000334495.1 Tupaia belangeri chinensis | reverse complement strand
GGAACTTTTCCAACCTCAGACTATCTCTGGACAAAGGCTTATCTGAATAGAGAATAATTTTTTTTTTTTTACTTTACTAAAGAAAAAAAATACTTTCCACATGTCCTTTCTTAGAATGCTACTGAAGAATGAACTCTACCAAAATAAGAGAATAAATCAAGAAATAATATATATGATGCAGAAATCAGGAGAACCAATACAAAAGAGAGTAAAATAATTCTTGGAATGCTGGCGAAGGAAAATCACAATACAAGAGTTTCAAGGATGCAATGAGTCTATATCAAGGCAAGATAGAAATCTTGGGGAGAGATTTGTTCAGGAAGATGAAACTGGCAAACTATTGTGTTTGTACACACTTAAAGGACAACAATACAACTGAGAAAGAATGGAGATAAATGATAAAACTAAGCAAACAAAACAAAGAAGAGGAAAAAGTACTTTACACAAAAATAAGAAGCCGTATGTGGAAAGAAAAGTATTCATAATATAAACATGTTTTTTGTAAATAAATTTACTTGGTCATAATCATGTACTCACTGAATATTGACATACTGAAGATTTAGGCGACTGGGGTGAAAGATAGTAAAATTCTCACTGTTCATATTGGGAAATCAAAAAATAATGCCCCAAATCAAAAAATTCTAGAAATTGAAATATAAAAATACTATTGAAAGACCTGAAACTAGTATGACCATTGTGAGAAACAATATGTAACTTCTTCAGAAATTTATAAATAGAACTACGATATGACCCCGTAATCCCACTCTTGGATATTTACTCAAAGGACAGAATATCACTCAGTCAGAAAGATAGTTGCACATCCACGTTTATTGCAGCATTATTTACAATTGCTAAGACAAAGAGTCAACCTAAGTGCCCAAGACCAAATGACTAGATTGAAAAAAATGTGGCACATACAAGTTCTTTTTTTGTGGTGTAAGAGTTTTTAAAAACTTAAATGTTGTTTCAGTGGTTTAAATTTTCCTATTTAAAATACACTAAATATTGAAAAATACCTGTTTGAACACATTCTGTGGTTCATTAATTTAGTGGATTTAATACCAATAAAATGCATTTATATTTGTACAGAACACAATGAGACTTAAAGCAAAAGGCCAGTCAGTGGCATGGTGGCTAAGGCAACTGGATCCCACATGGCCAATTGTGCCATCTCAGTCCCAGACCCTGCAGCTTTAAAAACACACTGGAAGCTTGAAAAACGCATGTGCGAGCATGCCCAAAATCCAGAGGAGAAATAGAGCAGAAAGAATTGTGGTGAGTCCATTCATCTGGGGAGTGCTTTCTCACTTTCTCTCACTCTATCTATCTCTCTGTATTTCTTTATAGCAAGTACATGTGCCCTACAGAAAAACAAAAATTAAAGGAGAAGGAAAATAGTTAAAAATAAAACAGATGTTTAAGACCACAGTTTTAACATGAAGGCATAGTTATTTAGTCATTTATTAATCTACCACCTAGTCTTGTATAAACTATCAACTATATTAAAACTAAACATAGTATAATAACTAAAACATACTTCATCAAACTGTTGAAATCACTTTGATGAGGAAAGTGAATAAGTTGTATATTTTGGTTG
Organism: Tupaia belangeri chinensis; assembly: GCF_000334495.1. Classification (NCBI taxonomy): domain Eukaryota; kingdom Metazoa; phylum Chordata; class Mammalia; order Scandentia; family Tupaiidae; genus Tupaia; species Tupaia belangeri. The sequence continues at coordinate 211,441 of NW_006159853.1, read as the reverse complement.
AATTGTTTATAAGCTTTTTTTTTTTTAAAAAAATGGCACATATACACAATGGAATACTACTCAACAATAAAGAAAAATGAGATCTTGTCATTTAATACAAAGTAATCAATATAATACTAAGTGAAATAAACCAAACTATGACAGACAAAATCATATATCTTTGCTCAGTATAAACCAAATAGCTGCACTCTATAACAGAAAATGAAATATTTGAAGACATAAGTAGAGAGGACAACTGTGGATACAAGAGACTGCATAGAGAGTAAGGGGTTAGGGGAATAGAAGGAGATTAGATGAAAGCATTTAACAGACACAGGAATGCAGAAAAATGGGGCATATTGATTGTGGAATGACATATCACAACTGAGAGAAAAATCAGACATCGCCGTGTGTATGTGTGTGTGTGTGTGTGCATGTTCTTTGTTGAAAATAATAAATATGACGTTATCCTTGATTTGATCATCATACATTGCATGCATGTTTTGAAAATCCCTGTTGTGCCCCACAAAGATGTACAACAAAATATAAATAACAAATTTCAAAATAAAATAAAAAAGAAATGTGCATAATATAGACAGCATACAGAGGCAGTTGTAGTTCTTATCTGGGGTATAAAGACAATTGCAGCATGTTGATTTTGAATGACCAGAATGGGTCAGCTGTGATCAATCTAGAATCTAGTCTATAAAAGACATTTTCCACATTAAAAAAAAAAATCTGAGTAAGCCAGGCAAAATAACACCCTAGAAATGCTCACTGTTGCATCTCTCTGGGAAGAAAGGCTAAAAAAGAGTCAATAAATGCCTATACTATGGAACAGAATAAACCCAAAACATACAACCAACTGTTCCTTGACAAAGGACATAAGACAATCTAGTATGGAAAAGAAAATCTTTTCAGCATATGGTGCTGGAAGAAGTAGATATCAACCTGCAGGAGAATGAAAATGGAACTTTACCTCTCACCACTAACAAAAGTTGACTCAAAATTGATTGAATTTCTAAACATAAAACTTCAAACCAAGGACCAGCAGTTAGCGTAATGGCTATGTCTCTGGACACCCATGTAGTCGACTGCAGTTCGAGTCCCGGACCCAGTGGCTTAAAACTCACGCTGAGTGCCTGTGCGTGCATGCCCAAGATCCTGAAAGGACAATGGAGGAGAAGGGATTGCGGTGTGGCCCTCCTCCCTGGGGGATGATTTCTCGCTTTCTGTCTCTCTCTCTCTGTCTGTCTGGCAAGCGCACACGCACTACACACTATAGCAAAAAAAACTCTCAAAAAAACCCAAAAAAAACTTCAAACCATAAAAATACTGGAGGAACACAGGGAAAACTTTTGGACATCTTTGAGTAGGCAAAGACTTCTTGGAGAAGACCTGTAAAGCACAGGCAATAGTCCCAAAAAAGAGACAAATGGGACTATATTAGGCTGAGAAACTTCTGCACAGTAAAGAATAATTTGAGTAGGAAGACAACCTTCAGAGTGGGAAAACATATTTGTAAACTGTACCTCAGATAAGGAACTGGTAAATAGGATATACAGGGAACTCAAGCAACTTATCCACACACAAAAAAATCAATCCAATTAAAATATGGGAAAATGAGATGAACGTACAGTTCTCCAAGGAATACATGGGTATGACCAAAAAACATATAAAAACATGCTCGAAACTTTTTATCATAAGGAAAATGCAAATCAAAACCAAAATGAAATACCAGTTAACCCCAGTCAGAATGGCTAAAATTAAAATAATAAATAATGATAAGTACTGGTGAGGCTGTGATGTAAAGAGCACTCAGAGAGGAGAGCACCAGAGATCCCCACTCCAAGACCAGGGAATCTGAATCAGTTCCCCTCCTGATGCTTGAGTGCACAATCCAATTACCTAACTCTTAACATAAATTTGTTCAATTTTGATTAGCCTCCGTGAATCCCCAGGACTGATAGGGTTATAGATTCTGGTGAAGGTCTCACAGAAAGGCTTGCCTCAGGACTCTCTTGGACAACATACATGGAACCACATTCAGACTTTTAGGCTCACCCTGCTCCAATGTGCTCTACACAGGCAACACAGGAACTTTATCTCTTGGGTCTTATAGACAGACTTGCATCTAGGTCCCTATTAAAAAAAATTAATTTTCTTTATTCATTTATTTTAATTTGACCAGAGAGGTCTCTCTCTCTCTCTCTCTCTCTCTCTCTCTCTCTCAGAGATTAAGTGAAAGAGAAAGCTGCCAGATCTGGGACTTAAATCGTAGTCATCCTTGTGGGAGTCCAGCACCCTTAAGCACCACACCACCTGCTGGCCTCCAGATCCCTCATAACAAATTTGTCAGGGTCACACTGGGGTTTAGTAGTTGCCTTGTCCCCAGAAATTATAGGCAGGGACATAAGCTCTGCTTAAATCTGAAAAGCACAACTGGCCTGTGGCCCTTCATAGACAACCTTCCCAGAGTCACATTTGGGTTTTTAGGCCTTACTCATCCTCAGAGATTATAAGCAGGTATGCAATCCCTGCCAGATCCAAAAGGCATGGCCTTAGGCCTCTTTTGGTCCACCTTTGCCAGGACCATCCCAGAAAGGACAGGCAAGTCCAACAAGATCCATAAGCCACAAAGGCTAGGACTTCTTTGTGCTTCTCCTGGATTGCCTTCATAAAATCTCATTCAGTTCCTAAGGGTTTCCTCACTGCTGGATATTACATGCAAAGTGTCTAGGATCTGCTTCTTGGGAATCAGATAGGCTTGGCTCTGGCCCTTCCTGGATAAACTTGTCAGGGACACATTCAGATTTGGCAGCCTGACCCACCCCCGAAAATTAAAGGTAGGCATATAAGCCTTGCTTAAAATGGTAAATACTTCTAGCCTCTTATGGACAACTTTGTCAGGGCTGCATCAGGATTCTAAGGGCCAACCCATTCCTAGGAGTAATAGGCAGCCCCAATAAGTTTCATGGGACACATTAAATATCCTTGATAAAGCTTGCCTCTGGTCTTTCCTAGGTCACCTTCCCAGGCCCACATTAGGGCCTTGAGGGTTTACCTACCCTCCACAAGCACTCCACAGGGGCTGTACAAGACCTCTTCTTACGTCTGAAAAATAGGTTTGCCTCTGGTCCTCCTGGATGAACTTGCCAAGGCTATATCCAGGTTTGGTTGAGTGGCCTTTCCCTGAAATATACAGGCAGGTATGCAAGTCCTGTTCAGATCTGTAAGGCATAACTATCCTATGGCCCATCTTGAACCACCTTTTCAAGACCACATCAAAGTCCAAAGGATTGATCCACCCCCAGGCATTACAAAATCTACTCCATAAATCAGGAAGTAGTGAGTACTACACCAGATGCCTAAAAATGACTACAGAAACATGAGAAAAATGAAAAAGTAAATAAATAATTCTCCCTCAAAGTAATAGTAATTCCTCACCAAATAGGAAATTACAGAAATGTCAGAAAAGGAATTCAGAATATTGATCATAATGAATCTCACTAAGATACAAGAGAAACAATTCCAGCAGATGAGAAAATAATTCCATGACAGGAACAAGAAATTCCTTTTTTTAATTTATTTTTTAATTATTATTATCATAATAATCTTCTTTATATTACATTGTGTTACATATAATTTTACAGTGTATTACATTGCTTTTTCAAAAGGGAATGCCATGCATGTCAGTCAATACAGAGACATTAATCTCCCCACTTCATCATTCAATATCGATTCTGTTTTTTTCCAATCATCATTATTATTATTCTAATTATTTTTTAAAACAGTCCATCACTATTTCTCATTTTGCTTGTAAAAAGACTTTACCCACCTGTCCCATTAATGCTTTGCCTCCTATTTTTCTTCTTAATGCCCTTCCTCAGACTCTACTGCTTCACCCATCCTCTTCCCACACTATATTTGATATTCACAACCATTTATTGTGTTTCTATATCCTTTAGCCATTCGGTTTCAGTCATAGAGTATGCACACTCGGTGTATATTAAGTAGGGACATACAATGTCTCTCCTTCAAAGCCTGGCTTGCTTCACTTAGCAGAAAATCTTTCGTATTCATCCACTTTTTGTCAAAAACCAGGGTCTTGTTTTCTTACGGCTGAGTAGTATTCCATAGAGTATATGTGCCACATTTTTTCAATCCATTTTTCTGTTCGTGGGCATTTGGATTGGTTCCATGTCTTATCAATTGTGAATAATGCCACAATAAACATTGATGTGTAAGCACTTTTCCAATTAAGAATTCTTTTATCCTTTGGGTAGATACCAAGGAGTGGGATTGCTGGATCAAATGGTAGTTCTATTTGTAGATCTTTGAGGAACCTCCATATTGTTCTCCACAGTGGTTGAACTAGTTTACATTCCCACCAACAGTGTAGGAGGGTTCCCTTTTCACCACATCCCCACCAACACCTATCATTTTTTATATTCTTAATCTTTGCCATTATGACAGGGGTTAGGTGGTATCTCATTGTGGTTTTTATCCGCACCTCCCTTATGATGAGGGATGTTGAGCATTTCCTCATATGCTTTTTGGCTGAGGAACAAGAAATTCTATAGAAGGACAGACATCTTCAAAAAGATTCTTCTTTTTGAAGAATCAGCCCTTTTCTCCCATTACCTCTGAAGCCTGTCCTGCAAAGCAGGGTGCAACAGCAGTCAGTGAGACCATCTGAGGCAGCAAGACCACTTCAGGCCTCCCACTGCCATCCAACTACCTCAGGTACATCCTGAACCAGCTCCTCCCATATCCCTTAGCTGTCATTACTCCTGAAGCCGACATCATGGAGCAGGGAGCCGCAGCAATCTGCAAGACAAAAAGAGACAGGAAGGCCTCCTCAGACCTCTAACTGCCTTCTGAATGCCCCAGGTACATCTCAGAACAGCTTCTCTCATATACCATCACTGCCACTACTCCTGGAGCATGCACCACAAATCGGGGAACAGCAGCAATCAGTGAGACTGAGGCAGGAAAACCACCTAAGGCCTCTCACAGCCTTCTAATTGCCCCAGGTACATTCCAGAGTGACTCCTTCCAAGATCTGTCACTGTCATTACCCCTGAGCTTCTGCTGTGGAACAGGAAGCAGCAGCAGACAGTGAAAACAATTGGGGCAGGAAGATGATCCCAAGCCTCCCACTGCCTTCTGACTGCCTCAGGTATATTCCAGACTGACTTGTCCTACATCTGTTCACTACCATTATCCCCCAGAGACTGCAGCAGAGTGAAACAGGAAGACTATCTCAGACATTTAGCTGCCTTCTGCTCATCCAGGAATATTTTAAGATTTCATAATTTCCTGAACCATGCACCATATGACTTCTACTCCTGCAGCCAGTTGAAACTTTACAATTCAGCCTCACATATATCTGATCCTGAAAGACTGGGAAAAGAATCAACACCTAAAACTGGCTATAACCACACTTCTCTGACTGGAAGACAAGATCTTCTACAAAGAACACATATGAGAAGTAGAGCTCTTCTTTCACTCTGACACTATAGAAGCAACACCAGAAAACTAGGAAGAAATGTATAATCCATCAGATGGCTAGAAAATAGCAGAGGTGCAAGAAATATGGGAAAATGAAGAAACATGTCTTCCTCGATGGAACAGAACAACTCTTCTTTCACCTCAGACAGCACAAAATAATTTGTAGGACTGTCAGAAATAGAGTTCAGTGCCTGCAGCTGCAGGGCCTAAAGGCCAAGGCCAAGACTCCTCCCCTCCCCCACTGGCCTTTGGACTTCAGTTTTGTGTCTTGGGACTTTATAATGAACCTGCGCCCCTCCCTACTGCATTCAAATACTCATTCAAGGGAAGGGTCTTACTGAACCTCAGGTTGCCTTTGGCTGCAGGGCCTAATGGCCTTGATCCATGGCTCATAACCTCCCCCACTTGCCTTTGAACTTTCAGGACTTCTGTATTTTTGGATAGCACATTGGGCACATTGCACACCTTGCAATCTTTTCTTTGCTCCTGAGTTGAAGCTCAGCAGCTCAATTTCAGGTGCACCTGTCCTTAAGAAACAGAGAATATTTTGGGTCACCCAGGACCAGTGACAACAGTGCAGGGTGCTGGTGCTCAACAGAAAGAACAGAAGAGAGATCGCCAATTTGCAACTACTACACACCTTTGAATGCCAAGAGATACCTTGAATAATTTAGCAAGGAATGTATAGATCACCAGATGACTAAGAACAATTGCAGAGGCACAAGAAATATGAGCAACCAACAAAATGTCTTTGCCCCATGGGAAAACATCAATTCCGCATCATGCACAGACAACACAAGAGAAGTCATGGAAATGTCAGATAAGCAATTCAGAATATTTGTATTGACCAAACTAAATGAGATGCAAGAGAAAAGATACAGCTCCAGGAGATGAGGAAGTCCTTTCACAATTTGAAAAAAGAAATATACATCATAAAAAAGAACCAAGTGGAACTGTTAGAGATGAAGAATGTGATACAGGAAATCAATACCTCCTTCAAAAGTATTAAAAGTAGATTAAATCAAGCAAAAACAGAAGACAAAGACAAGATACTAAAATTGGCAAGAGGGAAGCATCAAGTTACTTATGAAGGTCATTCCATCAAGCTAACATTGGACCACTCTTCCAAAACAATGCAGGGAAGGAAAGAATAGGGAAATATAGTCAATGTGTTGAATGAAAAACAATTTCAACCAAGAATACTATACCCGGCAAGATTATCTTTTATATGGGAAAGAAAGATAAAAACATTCTCAGATAAACAAAACTTGAAAGAATGTACCAACTCCAGACCAGCTCTTCAAGAGGTTCTGAAGGAAGTGCTATACCAGGAAAACTAAAAAGTCAGATGGATGGTTATAAAAGATGAAAAAACAAACAAGAAAATGGCTAACTTGATGATAAGAACAGGTCCAGAAATATCTATAACGTTGAATGTTACTGGATTAAAATCTCTAATTAAGAGACACAGAGTGACTGAATGGAAAAAAATAAAAATAAAAACAGAAGCCCTCTATCTGTTGCCTACAAGAAATGCACCTTATGGATAAAGACACACATAGGCAAGAAGTAAAGGACTGGAAAAAGATATTCCATGCAAAGGAAAATCAGAAAAGGGCTGGAGTTGCAATACTGATTTCAGACAAAATAAGCTTCAAAGAAAAATAAGCTTCAAGACAAAGACTGTAAAAAGAGACAAGGAAGGGCATTATATAATAGTAAATGGGCTAATTCATTAAGAAGACATAACACTTATAAATATCTATGCACCCAACTCAGGAGCACTCAAATACATGAAGGAAAGACTACAAAAACTAAAAGGAGTGATAAGTTGCAACACTACAATTGTTGCAAATCTCAACACTCCATTATCTCTCTTAGACAGATCTTCTAGACAAAAAATAAGTAGAAGATACAGGACCTAAATTATACTATAAATCAAATAGGCTTGACAGACATGTATAGAACTTTCTACCCTAAGATCACAAAATAAATACTTTTCTTACCCTGGCATGGAACCTTTTCAAACATTGACCACATGATAGGTCACAAATCAAGCCTTTACAGATTCAAAGAATAGAAACTATATCCAGCATCTTCTCTGACCATGATGGAATTAAACTCAATATTATTTTCAAGAAACATCTTCGAAAATACACAAAGACACAGAAACTAAACAACCTGTATCTGAATGACTTCTTAATTACTAAAGAAATTAAGACTGACATTTTAAAAATTTATGGAAACAAATGATAATGAGTACACAAGTTTCCATAATCTATGGGACATGACAAAAGCAGTCATAAGAGGGGAATTTATAGCAATTAGTGTACATAAGAAAAAAGATGTAAAAGTGGCAAATAAACAACCTAATATCATGCCTCAAGGAATTGGACAGACAATAACAAAAAGACCATAAATATAATACACCATATTAACAGAAAGGAAGTTTAAAAACCATATGATCATTTCGATTGCTGCAGAGAAAGCATTTGATAAAAATAAAACATCCTTTCATGATTAAGACTCTCAGTAAGAATGATATAGAAGGGTCATTTCTCAACAGAATAAAAGGCATATATGAAAAACCTATAGCTAAATTATGCTGAATTGGGAAAAAAACTAAAAGTTTTTCCACTAAAAACTGATACTATACAAAGCTGCCTACATTCTCCACTGTATTTTAATATAATGCTGTATATAATATTAGCTAATGCAATCAGAAAAGGTAATAAAATAAAAGGCATTAACATAGGCAAAGCAGAGTTGAAAATATCTTTATTTGCTGAAGACCTGATAGTATATTTAAAATACCCAAAGGTTTCCATTAAAAAACTTCTCAAAGTAATTAATGAACACAGTAAAGTGGCAGGATACAAATCAACATTCAAAAATCTAGAGCATTTCTATATACGAAAAACAAGTTGAACAAAGTAGAGCCGAAGAAAGGAATCCTTTTACCATAGCCACAAAATATATGTTACTAGGGATAAACCTAACTAAGGAAGTAAAAGCTTTATAGAGAAAACTATGAAAACTCACTAAAATGAAATTGAAAATGACATAAAAAAGTGAAATGATATCTCATGTTCCTGAATTGGAAGAATTAGTATAATCAAAATGGCAATTCTACCCAAATTATTTACATATTTAACACAATTCATATCAAAATATCAGAGAGATTCTTCACAGATCTAGAAAAGACAATCATAGAATTTGTCTGGAATTATAAAAGACCTTGTATTACCAAAACAATCCTGCACAAAAATGGAGTGGGTGGTATATTATTCCCTGAACTCAAAATATACTATAAAGCTGTGATAATCAAAACAGCATGATATTGGCACAAAAACAGCTAATCCATTGAGCAAAGGAAAACCTCTTTAGAAAATAGTGCTGGAAAAATTGGGTATCCACCTGCAGAAAGAAGAAACTAAATACCCATATTTCACCATTAGTAAAAATCAACTCAAAATGGATCAAAGATCTGTAAGTAAGACCTCAAACCTTAAAACTACTGGTAGAAAACACTGGAGAAACTCTGAGATATATTGGAGTAGGCAAAGACTTCTTAATATGACTCCCAAAGCATGAACAATAATCCCTTTAATACACAAATGGGACTATTTAAGATTAAGAAGTTTCTGCACAGCAAAAGACACAGTAATTAGTGTGAATTGACAACTCTCAGAATGGGAGAATATTTTTGTAAAATATGCCTCAGATAAAGGACCGATAACCAGAATATGCAGGGAAGTCAAGTGACTTAACCAAATAAAGTCTAATCCAACTAAAAGATGGGAAAATGATATGCACAAAAATATCTTTAAGGAGACATACAAACAGCCAAAAAGTACATGAGGAAATGTTCAATATTCCTCATCATAATGGAGATACCAGTTAAAACCACAATGAGATACTACCTAACCATGGTGAAGATTAAAAACTATAAAAAGTGATAAGTTTTGGATGGGTTGTGGGTAAAGGGTAACTGTTCTACATTGTTGGTGGGAATGTAAACTGGTTCACTCACTGTGGATAACAATATGGAGTTTCCTCAAAGATCTACAAATAGTACTACCATTTAATATAGCAATCCTAAAGGACAGGAGAACGCTCAGTTGAAAAAATGCTTGCACATCAACGTTTACTGCAGCATTATGCATGATTGATAAGACATGGAATCAACCCAAATGCCCACAAACAGAAGAACGGATGGACAAAATGTGGCATATATACTTTACGGAATACTATTTAGCCATAAAAAACATTTGATAAAAAGAGGTCAAATATGGAAAATCTATTGCTGAGTGAAGCAAGCCAGGTTACAAAAGAAAGCTATTGTATGTATCCATTTAATATATACTGACTTTCCACACTTTATGGTAGAGATTGAAATATTGGAGGGCTTAAAAGTAATGAAAATACTTATGGATGCTGAAGACAATGTGGAATGGGGGGAGATGGGAAAAGTATAGAGAAGGAAAACAAGACAATAAATAGAGAGGCATGACATTAGTGAGACACAGAAATGATTTATTACCTGTTGATGGTAACAAGTCTAGTATTATCAACTAGACTGGTCTGAAAAGTATTTAATGTTGGGTAAATTCTCCTCACAAGTCAAATGATATATAGTGATTGAATGTTTTAAAAAATAATGGGAATAAATAATAATAATAATCTGAAAAAATGATGAAAATCTATTGGATGATGATGTTGATAGTAATGTGTTTGTCTTGACTGATATGCACAGTAATTATGCTGGAAAAAGAAATATAATGCACTTTGAAGATATATGTGATTAAATCTAATATAAAAAGAAAAAAGTTCAGAATATTTATGATGACAGGAATGAGTAAGACTGTGCAGAATTTGAAGAAGATAAACACCATAAAAAAGAACCAATCAGAACTTCTAGAAATCAAGACAGTAAAACAGGAAATCAAGATCTTCCTTGAAAGTATTAATAGCAGACTGAAATTGAATCTCAGATGTAGAAGATAGAATCGCTGACCTAGAAAAATCCACCATAAAGACTGAGAAAATGGCCCAAAAAATGAGAATAGTATACGAGAAATACTAGATAACATCAAACATCCAACATCCAGATAATTGGTATCCCAAAAGGTGAAGAGACTCATAAGGGCATTGATAATCTATTCCATGAAATCCTGCAAGAAAATGTTCCAAAACTAGAGAAGCACTCAAAGATTTAGTCCCAAGAAATACAAAGGACCCCACATAGAATCAACCCAAGAAGATCTTCTCCAAGACACATTATAGCCAGATTGACCAAAACCACAAAGACAAGATATTAAGATTGGCAAGAGAGAAATGGCAAGTTATCTACAAAAGATATCCCATCAGGCTAACAGTGGACCTCTTCTCAGAAACAATGCGAGCGAGAAAAGAATGGTAAAATATATTCAAAGTGTTAAGGGAAAAGCAGTTTCAACCAAGAATACTGTACCCAGTAAGATTATCCTTC
>NW_006159853.1:163596-200441 GCF_000334495.1 Tupaia belangeri chinensis | reverse complement strand
TATGGGAAGAAAAGACAAGAATATTCTCAGATAAACAAAACCTAAAAGAATTTACCAACACCAGACCAGATCTCCAAGAAGTTCTCATGCGAGTTTTATACCAGGAAAATTAAATACAGACACAAGGAAATAAGAGTTAAAAAACTAAGAAAATGGCCAACTTAATCATAGAGACACATCTGGAGTTGAATATTATATCCCAGAATTTAATTGGGAAGGTCAGACCATGACAGAAGATAGGTTAAGTACATGAGACTAAACTGGAGAAATAACGTTTTATGACTTTTGACTAACACATTGCTGATTTTCTTCTAGGCTTTGTTTTCCAGTTTTAAGGATTTTTGTCCTGTTTTGAGCTGCTAGTAGGTTCATGTACCTACTATTTGAACAGAATCCTAACCTGTTTCCTGGCTTGAACCAAGTAGGCTTTATCCCAAGGATGCAGGGTGGTTCAACATACACAAAACAATAAATGTAATACAACACATTAACAGAATAAAAGATAAGAACCATGTGATAGGGGGACTAGCAGATGGCTACAGATTACATCACTGGACTCCCATGTGGTCAACCGATGCTGGACTCCCAGACCTGTGGCTTGAAATTCATGTAGGGTGTGTGGGCATGTGCGTGCCTGTGCCCAAAATCCTAGGAGAATGGAGGAGAAGGGATTGCAGCATGCCCATCCCTCCTGGAGAGTGATTTTAACTTTCCCTCTCACTGTCTGTTTCTTTCTCTGTCTCTCTCCAATAAGCACAGGTTTCCTAAGTTGAAAACTTCTTAAAACAACAACAAAAACCTATGATTGACCAGACCGTGGGCTTTGGCTAATGGCAGGGGAAGGAGAGGGATATGCGCCTGTGTGCCACCTATGCTGCAGGCCTGCTGGTGGCCACTGCTAACTGGATTGAGCTGAAGCCAGTGGCCTGCTAGGGAGCCCAGATAACAGCATGGAGACCAGGATGCACTGAGGGAAACTGTCAGCTGCTGAGCATGTCATTACAGGCACAGAGCAGTTCAGAAGATAAAATAACAATCCACTTTATAAACCATGATGGTGACACATTAACAACCAAAGAGAAAGTTGGTGACACTCTGCTAGATGTTGTGGTTGAAAATAATGTATGTATTGATCATTTTGGTGCATGTAAGAGAACCTTGGCTTGCTCCGCCTGTCATCTTATATTTGAAAAACACATAATCCTGAAGTTAGAACCAGTCACTGATGATGAGAATGACATACTTGATCTGGTGTCTGGGCTAACAGATGAATCACAGCTGGGCTGCCAAATCTGTTTGACAAAATCAATGGATGATATGACTATCCAAGTACCTGATGCAGTGGCTGAAGTAAGACAGTCCATTGACATAAGCGAGAATTCCTAAACTAGAATAAATATAAATATTTCAATGAAAATTTACCTATATTTATAATTGTTATTTCTTAATATAAGAAAATGAGAAAATGGATAAATGTATTTATTATTAGGATTAGCTTTACCAATTTAATTCACCTTGTGTCACCACTGAATTTTGTAGTCCTGAAAGTGTTCAATTTTTATTTTGGTTAAATTATAAAAGTGTTAGTCTACTATTTAAAAGTAGTTAATATGATAAATATTTTACCTTATATTTCTTTAGCAACTTCAGCAAAATGTTTTCCCATAATCTTGTGTTTGTTTACCTACAAAGTAGGTTTAAAGAAGGGCACTATTGTCCATATTTGATGTGGTTAAGGGCAGAGCTCTAAAATGGCTTGTCTAGGCCCATAGAGTTAGACAATCTGTACTAGAATTTGTGTTGTGTACCTAGTTATAAGCTGTATGTTCAACAGAAACTGGAAAAATTATGAGTATCTTATGTGTAGAAGTTTTTAGATGTGAATGTGTCTGGTGAAAAATATTTAATTGTTCTGTGAATTGTTTAATTTCAAAGATAATAATTTACTTCATAAATAAAAATTTCAAATTTTTAGTTTAGCAAAAAGTGTGTGAGCATAGACATTAGAACACTATCAGAGAAGTTTGACCTCTGTTTAGACTAAACTAGAAGAATAAACTGATACGTTTTTATTCTTTTCTGAACAAAATAGCCTACCTTTGTGATCATTTAAAAATTATTTTTATTAATCTCTGCTTGTAACAGAATGGAAATCTTTGGAATTAGATTTCTCCTTCCTGAACTGAAGTAGTATCTGTATGGCTCAGGGGGTGCCATTCTCTCACACATGGATGGAGTTTGAAGGCCTACAGCTTGTGCAGTAGGATGTGTCAGTCCCAGAAATAGAAGAATGATCCCAGCACCACAGACTACCAGTTGCAGAAGAAAAACATTTATATTCTTATCTACACTATAAATAAATTAATATTTTTAAAAAGTGAACATCTTTATCCAAAAAAAGCATTTGTTAAAATACAAAATCCCTTTATAATTAAGACCTTCAGCAAAATTGATATAGAAGAAACATTTCTCAATACAATAAAACAACATATTAAAAAATCCATACCTGACACCATCAAATGAAAACAAGGCATGGTTGTGTGCTTTCTCCACTCCTTTTCAACATATTACTGGAGGGTCTAGCCAATGCAATCAGATATGAAAGCAAAATAAAAAGTATTCAAATAGGAAAAGAAGAGAAATGATCAATACTTGAAGAAGGCATGATTGTATGCATAGGAAACCCAAAATAATTCACCAAGAAACTCCTGGAAGTAATAAATGAATACAGTAAAATAGCAAGATCCAAAATCAACACACAAAAGCCTATAGCATTTTTATACAACAACAATGAATTAATCAAGGCAAAATCAAAGAAAATTAACTCATTTATCTCTACAAGGAAAACTATGAAAAACTAAAAAAGGAAATTAAAAATGACACACAAAAGTACAAATACATCCTATGTTCCTGGATTGGAAAAATGAATATAATCAAAATATCAATCATACCCTAAATAATCTACATATCTAGTGCAATTTCAAATTACCATAGCTACTCCTCATGGAAATATAAAAGGCAATAATAAAATTTATGTAAAATTATAAAAGACCCTGTATCAGAAAGGAACTACTGTACAAGAAGAATAAACTAGGAGGTATCTTACTTTCTGACCTCAAAATATATTACAAAGTTGTGATAATCAGAACAGCACAGTACTTGTACAAAAATAGGCAAATAGACCAATGGAAAGTAATAGAGAATCCAGAAATAAACCCCAAAACATAAAGCCAATTAATTTCTGGCAAAGAGTACAAGTCAATCCATTGGGGAAAAAAAATATCTTCAGGAAACTGTGTATTCAAGTACCAAAAAAATGAAACTGGACACCTATATGCTACCACGAACAAAATTCACTTCAAACTGGATAAAAGATCTAAACAAAAACCATAAACTATAAAACTACAGGTGGAAAATACAGGGGAAACTCTTGGAGACATCAAAGTAGGCAAATAAAATCCCCAAAGCACAGGCAATAATAACCAAAAGAGATAAATGATAGAGCCATCTGAAGGCATGGTGGTTAATGTGCTGGATTTCCACATAGCCAACCTTGGTTAGGGTCCCTGACCTGGAGGCTTGAGAATCACGCTGGACTTGTGTGCACGCTTGCCCAAAGTCACAGGAGGAGAAGGCATTGTAGATGGCAATAACCCCAGGGAGTAATTTCTCACTCTTTCTGCCTCTCTCTACAGTGATCATACGTACCCTATGGTATGCCAAAAGCTTTTGTACAGCAAAATAAACAATAATTAGAGTGAAAATACAGCCCCAAGAATAGGAGAATATATTTGTAAACTATGTCTCAGATGAGGACTGATAACCAGAATATACAAAGAACCCACAAAAAAATAAACTATCCAATTTTGAAATGGGCAAATGAGCTGAACAGACAACCCTTCAAGAAATACACAAACAGCCTACGTAAAACTGCTCAACATCTATTATTGTAAGGGAAATGCAAATCAAAACCACAATGATATACCACTTTATCCCAGTTGGAATGGCTAAGATTAAAACAAAACAGAAATAAATGCTGGCAAGGCTGTGATGAAAAGGAAATCCTCTTACAATGTTGGTGATAATGTAAATTAGTACAGCCACTGTGGAGAACAATATGGAGGTTCCTCAAAAGTCTACAAATAGAACTACCATACAACCCAGTAATTCCACTCTTAGGTATCTACTCAAAGGATAGGAAAACAGTCATAAAAATACTTGCATATCCATGTTTATCACACCATTACTTCCAATGGCTAAGGCATGAGAAAATGTGGTACATGTACACTGTGGAATACTACTCAGCAATAAAGAATAATAAAACCCTGAATTTGATACAAAGTGAATAAATATGGAAGATTTAATACTAATTGAAGCAAGCTAGACTATGAACGAGAAGCATTGTGTGTCTCATAACATGTACTGAATGTCTGCACTGTAAGGCAGAAACTAAAAGATCAGATGATATAATAGCAAGGAGGGCAACTGAGGATACTAGAGACAGTATTGGAGAGGTAGGTAATAGGGGGTTGGAAGGAGGGAATCAGAAAAAAATAATTTAACAGATACAAAAATGAAAAGTTAACTATTGTTGATAATATGCATGGTAATATCTATAATTTGATGAATATGCTTGTTTTCACATTAGGAAAAACCATTCCATATTCTCCAAAGATGTAGTGACTAAATGTAAATAAAAATATTTTTACCTTATCTCCAAAAAACAAACAAAAAAATGAGTGTACCTATGTTAAATATTACTTAGATAGTAAAGCCTCGGTTTGAAACACTTGAATGTTAAGATGATCAAAGATACTCCATTTGATAATTATGTACACTTTGTTATTGTCTCTGCTGTAGATGTTTGCATGTATTGTTCAGGGATGGAGTTGAATGTGCCGCATTTTTTAATACAATTTTAGTATCCATCTATCTATCTATACATATATATGTATTATTTTACAATTCTATAGGTTGGAAGTCAGACACAAGTCTCACATACTACTTAAGGTGTTGACAAGGCTATGGTCCTTTCTGGAGACTTTACAGGAGGATATGACTTATTCTTTTTTCCAGTTTCTAGTTGCTACTATATTTCTTAGCTTGTAATTGGCCATTCAATTTCAAAACCAGAAATAAGCAATTGAGTCCTTCTCATATTTGATCACTCTGAAATCAGCTTTTTTGTCTCCCAGATATCCCAGGTGCAATGGACTGACAGTGTCCCTCCAAAATTCATATGTTGAAACCCTAATCTGAATGTGACAATATTTGAAGTTGGATCTTTGGGAGTTAATTAGGTCATGAGGGCGGAGCCCTCATGAATCGAACTAGCATCCCTATATGCAGAGGCCAGACAGCTAGCTAGCTATCTTTCCTTCATATGAAAATACATTGAGAAGTTGGCATACAACAACTTGGAAGATGGACCTCACCAGACTCCAACCATGCTGCCACGCTGCTTTTGAACTTCTGGCTTTGAGCAAGTGAGAAATAAATTTCTATCTTTTATTTCTTTTAATTTGTTAATTTTAAGTTTACATTTAATTGCTATATATCTTTACAACATTGCTTTTCTAGGATGAATGCAGTGCATATCAGTCAAAACAAAGACATTATCATATACATTATCATCAGCAGATAAGTGTTCATTTTTGTGTCAAATAAACATATTTTCCCCTTTCCCTCCACCCCTCCTTTTATTACTCACCTTCATATTACCCCTATCTTTACTATCTCTAGAATCAACAGTTGCACTCCCTACTACTATACCTTTCAAACTTTCAGTTTCTGCTATATAGCACAGACATTCAGTGCATATTGAGTAAGATGTCCAGAGTCTGCCTTTCATACTGTGGCTTCTTTGTTCAACATTAAGTCATATTCGTCCACTGTGTATCAAATGTCAGGGTTAATTGCTTTTTATAGATGAGTAGTATTCCATAGAGTACATCTACCACATTTTTTCTATCCATTCATCTATTTTTGGACATTTGGGCGGAATCTCATGTCCTAGCAATTATGAATGATTCTGTGATAAGCATGGATGTGCAAGTGATTTTCAAACTGAGGAATTTCTATCCTTTGGGAAAATACCTAAGAATGGAAGTACTGGGTTGTATGATAATTCTAGTTGCAGGTTTCTGGGGAATATGTATATCATTTTTCCCAGTGGTTGTATTAATTTTCATTCCCATCAACTGTGTAGGAGAGTTCCCTTTCACCACAGTCTCACCAGCACTTATTATATATTTACTTATTTATTTTTATTATTTTATTTTATTCTACACATTCAATCACTATACATCACTACAGCTTATACAATACACTTACTCAGCATAAATACACTTCACACCAGTCTAATTGACTATACTATGCATGTTATCATCAACAGATAATCATCTATCTGTGTCCCATAAATGTCTTTCCTATTTTACTTCTTGATTCCTTTCCTTATACTTTCTCCCTTCTCCCACCCTATTCCCACTCTGTCTCCAGTATCTGAAGTCATTTTCCATTATTTTGTATACTCTAATATTTTAGTTTCTGCCATAGAGTGTGGACAGTATATATATATATATAATGGCCACATTGCAATTCCTTCTCCTCCAGTCTCCTCTCAGGATTTTGGGCATGCACTCACACATGCCCAGCATGAGTGTCAAGCCACTGATTCTGGAACTCAACCACGGTTGATTATGTGGAGTCCACTGAAACAACCATTATGCAATCTGCTGGTCCCAAAAGTCTTTTTTTATGACTGAGTAGTATTCTATAGAGTACATGTGTCATGCTTTTTCAATCCATTCATCTGTTCATGGATATTTGGGTTTGTTCCATATCTTAGCAATTGGGCATAATGTCACAATAAACATAGATGTGCAAGAACTTTTCCAATTGAGTGTTCGCCTATCCTTTGGATAGATACCCAGGAGTGACATTGTTGGGTCATATGGTAGCTCTATTTATAGATCTTTGAGGAACATTCATATTGTTCTCCACAGTGGCAGGACCAATTTACATTCCCACCAACAGTGTAGAAGAGTTCCCTTTTCACCACAGCCTTGCTAGCACTTAACATTTTTTGTTCATTTAATCTTAATCATTCTAACTGGAGTTAGGTAGTATCTCATTGTGGTTTTGATCTGCATTTCCCTTGCGATGAGGGGTGTTGAGAATTTTTTCAGATGCTTTTTGACTGTTTGTATGTCTTCCTTAGAGGGTTGTTTGATCTGCTCATTTCTCCTTTTAATTTGGTTATTTATTCTTATTATTATTATTATTGGAGGATAAGTCAATGGTCCTCAGTCCTTACCTGGGGCATAGTTTACAAAAATATTCTACCACTCCAAAAGTTGTCAATTAATCTAATTACTGTTTTGGTTGTTTGTTTGCTGTTCAGAAACTTCTTAATCTGATGTATTACCACTTGTCTATTTTGGAGATTATTGCCTGTGCTTTGGATGTCTTATGTAAGAGGTCTTTGCCTACTCCAATGTGTCTCAGAGTTTTCCCCAGTGTTATCCACTGGTAGCTTTGTAGTTTGAGTTCTTAGTTTAAGATCTTTAATTCACTTTGAGTTGCATTTTCTTAACATTGAAAATAGGTGTCCAGATTCATCTTTCTACAGGTGGATGTCCAATTTTTTCAGCACCATTTGCTAAAGATGTTTTATTTTCCCCACTAGATTGACTAGAGCCCTTTGTCAAAAAATTATCTGACTGTATGCTTTTGCACTTTATTTCTTGGGTCTCTATTCTGTTCCATTGGTCCACATATCTGTTTTTGTGCCAATACCATACTGTTTTGATTATCACAGATTTGTAATATATTTGAAGGTCAGGGAGTGAGATGCCTACTACTCCACTCTTGCACAGCTTTGCTTTGGCAATATGGGGACTTTTATTATTCCAGACATATTTTTTTATCATCTTTTCTAAATCCATCTCTTGTCATTCACTTAGGTTTGTGTTAAATATGTAGATTATTTTGGTAGAATTAATTTGGTAGATTTGCCATTTTGGTTATATTAACTCTTCCAATCCAGGAATATGGAATGTCCTTCCAATTTTGTGCCCATTTTTTATTTCTTTTTTATTTTTATAGTTTTCCTTGTAGAGGTCTTTGACCTATTTTGTTAGATTAACTCCTAGGTATCTTAAACTTTCTGTGGCTAGGTAAATGGGATTACTTTCTTTAGTTTTACCTCAGTCTACATATTTTTTGTGTATAGAAATACTATAGTTTTTTGTATGTTGATTTTGTATCCTGACACTTTACTGTATTCATTTATAACTTTGTGGTGTTTTTTCATGGCTATCCTTGAATCATCTATGTATACAATCATGTCATCTGCAAATAGAAATTATTCCACTTTTTCTTTCCTCTATTTTAATGCATTTCATTTCATTCTCTTCTGATTGCATTGGCTAGAACTTCCAGCATTATATTGAATAGGAGGGGAGAAGTGGAAAGCTTTGCCTGGTACCAGGGTTCAGTGGAAAAGCTTTGAACTTTTTCTCATTCAGTATGATATTAGCTATGGGTTTTTCATAAATAACTTTTCTGTGTGTTGAGAAATAACCCTTCTATGCCAATTTTGCTGAGAGTCTTAATAATGAAGGGATTTTGTGTTTTATTAAACTCTTTTCTCTGCATAGATTAATATGATCATTTTTTAAAATCTTACTTTCTATTAATACGGCCCATTACGTTTATGGTTTTGTATATGTTGAACAACCCTTTCTTCCTTGAAATAAAACCTATCTGGTCATCATGTATAATCTTTTTTATATGATGTTGAGCATGATTTGTTAGATTCTTGAGAATTTTTGCATCCATATTCATCAGAGATATTGATCTGTGGTTTCCCTTCCTTTTCATGTCTTTGTCAGTTTTGGGGATGAGGGTGATGGAGGCTACATAAAATGAATTTGGGAGCATTTCTTCCTTTTGGGTCTTTAAAAATAACTAGAGCAAAATAGGGGTTAACTCTTCTTTGAAATTTTTGTATAATTCAGAAGTGAAGCCGTAGGACCTGAGTTTTTCCTTGTTGGGCAGTTACTAATTGCTGATTTAGTATCATTGCTTGTTATTGATCTATTCCAGCTTTCTGTATCCTCTTGATTCAATCTTGGTAGATTATACATGTCCAGGAATTTGTCCATCTTCTCCAGGCTTTCTTGTTTGTTGGAGTATAGTAGCTCATAGTATCTTCTAATGATGTTTTGTATTTCTATTGTGTCTGTTGTAATATTTCATTGAAAATTTGATTTATTTGGTTCCTTTCTTCTTTTAAATTAGTATAACTAATAGTGTGTCAATCTTGTTTATCTTTACAAAGAACCAGCTTTTGCTTTTTTTTCCCATATAGTTCATCTATTGTCTATTTAATTTATTTCTGCTTGAATATTTATTCATCTTTTTCTCCTGATATTTTGTTGTTGTGGTGTTTTTTCCAATTCTCTGAGGCATGGTGTTAGGTTGTCCATTTGCCTTCTTTCCATTTTTTCTTATACACACTATTGTTATTCATTGGTTTCCATGAAACCTTTCGTTTCAGTCTAATTTCTTTAGTAGTTGTGAAGTCATTTAGGAGTAGGTTGTTTAAATTTTATTCATTTGTGTATTTTCATGTTTTTTTATGAAATTAATATAAAATTAATTCCATCATGGTTGGAGAAGATACTGGATATAGTTTCTATGTCTTTGAATCTTTAAAAGCTTGTTTAGTGCCCTATCCTTTGGTCAATCAAAATGTATAATTCATCAGATGGTCAGAAACCAGTTCAGAGGGAAAGGAAATATGAGAAATCAAGAAAATATCTCCTCTAAGGAAAAGAATTCCTCATCATCCACAGACAGTATACTGGAACTGGTGAAAATGACACATAAACAATTCAAATTATTCATAGTGACATAAATAAATGAGATGCAAGAGAAAAGAGACAATGAACTCCAGAAGATCCAAAAGAAAAGAGATAATAAACTTGAAAAGATGAGAAAGTCTTTCCATGGTTTGAAAGAAGAAATAGATACCATAAAAAAAAGAATCAAATGGAACTGTTAGTGACCCTTTCCCATTCTGGACCGCGTCGGGCTGGTTGTTGGTCTCTGAGACCTGAAAGTTGACAACTTCTTTGCATCCAGGAGGCTGCTCCCATCCACTCTGTATAGCTGTCACCATGCCACAAAATGAATATATTAAACTACATCATAAATGTTATGGATAGTGTTTAGATTACCATGAGAAAAATAGAAAGAAGAAAAGTCGGGAGGCTCATGAATGTTCAAAAATGATGATTGGTCTGAAGGTTAAGCTCTATCATAAACCATGCCATGCTGAGAAAATACAAATGAAAATGATTATCAAGATGCATGAAAAGAGGAACACCAAACAAAAGAATGATGAAAATTCTGCACAAGGAGCACTACCTGCCTATCTGTTGGACATAGAAGGACAGTATCAAGATAAAGTACTTTCCAATATGATTAAACAAAAATGAAAAGAGAAAGCAGGGAAATGGGAAGTCCCTGTACCCAAAGTTCAAGCCCAGGGAGAAACAGAATTCTTAAGTTATTCAAACAGGAGAGAGAAAGAAGAAGGCATGAAAGAGGATGGTTACAAAAGTTTGCTTTGTTGGAGATGACTTTACTAGAAAACCACCTAAATATGAAAGATTCATTAGGCCAATGGGCTTACATTTCAAAAAGGCCCATGTAACACATCCTGAACTGAAAGCCACTTTTGCCTGCCAATACTTGGTGTAAAGAAGAATCCCTCATCCCAACTATATACAACTTTGGGTGTTATCACCAAAGGTACTGTCATGGAGGTGAACGTGAGTAAGTTGGGCCTTGTGACACAAGGAGGCAAGGTTATTTGGGGGAAATATGCCCAAGTTACCAACAGTCCTCAAAATGATGGATGCATAAATGCTGTCTTACTGGTTTGATAGCAGTTGCATACAAATAACTCCTTGTAATATTTGAAGATGATACACCAATCTAGAAAAACAACATGACCAATGTTTCTGAATATAACCAGTCTTACATGTCTGCAGTGGTCAAAACATTATTTATTAAATTGTACAAAAACATTAAAGTGGCCTGGTTTTACAGAAAAAAAGGAACAGTTAGAGGTCAAAGCTGTAATACAGAAAATCAAAACCTTCCTTGAAAGTACTAAAAGTAGATGAGATCATGCAGAAGATCGAACTGAATCTTGGATGTAGAAGATAAAACCTCTGACCTTGAAAATATTACCAAGAAGACTGAAAAAGATAAACAAAAAAATGAAGACAATGTATGAGAAATACTAGATACCACTGAATGCTCAAACATCCAAACAATTGGTATCTCAGAAGGTGAAGAAACTATTAAGGGTGTTGATAATCTATTCTATGAAATTAAGGAAGAAATCTTTCTAAGTCTAGAGAAGCAATCAAACATAAAGACGCAAGAAATACAAAGGAACCCAAATGCATTTCCCTTATGATAAGAGATGTTGAACTTGTTCTAATTTGCTTCTTGTCTGTTCTTATGTCTTTTATCTGTTGGTGGCAGGCAGAGTTAACATTTTGCTATGGCTTTGTTCCTATCTAATAAAAAAAAAACTTAAAAATTGGAGAATTGTCTGTTCAGCTCATTATCCCATCTTTTAATTGGATTGATTATTTTTTCCTGTGGGTAAGCTACTTGAGTTCCCTGTATATTCTGGCTATCAGTCCCTTATCTGAGGTATTGTTTGCAAATATATTCTCCTACTCTGAGGGTTGTCTTATCACTCTGATGTTGGTTCTTTTGCTGTGCAGAAGTTTGTCAGCATAATATAGTCCCATTTGTTTACTTTTGGAAGTATTGCCTGTGCTTTGGGGGGTCTCTAAAAAGTCTTTACCTACCCCAAGTTCTCCAAGAGTTTCCCTTGTGTTTTCCGCCAGGATTTTTATAGTACAAAGTTGATGCTTAAATCGTCAATACATTTTGAGTTGATTTTTGTTAGTGGTTCTTTTGTATCTTCTTTGTCTACCATCATATCACCTGCAAACGGAGATAATTTCACTTCTTCTCTTCCTATTTGGATGCCTTTTATTTGACTCTCTTGTCTGATTGAATTTGCTAGATAATCCAGTAATATGTTTCAAAAAAGAGTGGAGAAAGTGGGTATCCTTGTCTTCCAGTTTTCAGTGGAAAATCTTTCTGCTTTTTCACCATTCAGTATGATATTAGTTATGGGTTTGTTATATTCAACTTTTATTGTGTTGAGAAATATCCCTTCTATACCTATTTTTGTGAGAGTCTTAATCATGAAGGGATGTTGTATTTTATTGAAAGCATTTTTTTGCATTGATTGATATGATCATATGTTTTTCATCTTTTCTTTTGTTAATGTGATGTATTATATTTCTTGTTTTGCATATGGTGAATCATCCTTGCATCCCTGGAATAAAGCCTTCTTGGTCATGGTGTATAATCTTTTTAGTATGTTGTCGAATATGATTTGCAAGTATATTTTGAGAATTTTTGCATCTGTATTCATCAGGGATATTGACCTGGAGTTTTTTTTGTTGTTGTCATTGTTTTGTCATATGTTTGTCTGGTTTTGGAATTAAGATGATAGAGGCTTCATGGAATAAATTTAGGAGGGTTCCTTCCTTTTCAATCTTTAGAAATAGTTTAAAGAGAAATAATGTTAGTTCTTAAAAGTTTTATAGAATTCAGAAGTAAAGCCATCAGGACCTGGGCTCTTCTTTGTTGGGAGACTATTTATTACTCATTCAACCTTATTGCTTATTATGAGTCTACTTAGACAATTTTTTCCTGGTTCGATCTTGGTAAGTTAAACATATCCAGAAATTTGCCTGTCATTTAGGTTATTTTGCTTTTTGGTGTATAATCACCCATCATATTCTCTTGATAATATTTTGTATTTCTCTTATGTTCATTGAAATAATGCCTGTTTTCTTGCTGATTTGATCTATCTGGATCTTTTCTCTATTCTTCTTGATTAATCTAGCTATTGGTCCATCAATTTTGTTTATCTTCTCAAAGAACCAACTTTAGGTTTTATAAATTTTATGTATAGTTCTTTTATCCTCTATTTCATTTATTTGTGTTTGAATCTTTAGTATTTCTTGCTTTCTGAAATTTTTGCGGGGGTCTTGTGCTGTTGTTTTTCCAGTCCCCTGAGCTGTGTCATTAGGTTGTTTCTTTTCCACCTTCCTTCTTTTCTCTTGTGGGCACTAGTTGCTGTGAACTTCCCTCTTACAAATGTTTTTGCTGTGTCACTAGGTTATAAAGATTTGTTTGCTCATTATCATTGGTTTCTATGAACTTTTCAATATCAGTCTTAATTTCTTCCGTAGCTGCAAATTCATTCAGGAGTAGGTTGTTTTGTTTCCATGTCTTTGTGTATTTTAGAGGACCCTTTCTGTAGTTGATTTCAAGTTTAATTCCATCATGGCCAGCGGTAGTTTCTATTCATATGAACTTGTAAAGCATGTTTTGTGCCTAATCATGTGGTCAATCTTTGAAAATCTTCCATTTCGGGGTGAGAAAAAAATATATTTTGTGGTAGTTAGGTTAAATAAATACTCTGTAGATGTCTGTAAAATCCATTTCGTTTATGGTATCATTTTGATCATGTATCTGTTTATTTTTTGTCCAGATGATATGTTCAGAGAAGACAGTGAGGTGTTGAGATTACCTATGACTATTGTGTTGCAATATACCTCTCCCTAGAGGTCTAACAGTCTCTCTTTGATGTATTTAAGTGTTCCAGTATTGGCTCCACAGATATTTACAAATGTTGTATGTTCTTCATGAACAAGTTCTTTTAGTACTATGTAAGTCCTTCTTTGTCTCTTCTTACATCTTTCATATTAAAGTCTATTTTGTCTGATATCAATATCACAACTCCAGCCTTCTTTCAGTTTCCATTTGAATGGAATATCTTTTTCCAGCCCTCCTTTTCAATTTATGAATGTCCCTATTAGTAAGGAGTGTTTCTTGTAAGCAGCATAGAGATGGCTTCTGTTTTTATATCCATTCAGCTAGTCTGGTTTTTTTAATGGTAGAATTCAATCCACTAACATTCAATGTTGTTATTGTTATCATTATTTTAGAGAAAGTCTTATTGTAGGTTTTATGTGCTCACCGGAGAGACAGAGAGACAGAAAGCGAGAAATCACTCCCCAGGGAGATGGGCATGCCACAATACCTTCTCCTCTCAGGATCTTGTGCACACATGCACACACTCCTGGCATGAGTTTTATGCCACTGGTCTGGTACTGAAACCTCAGTCGACTATGTGGGAGTCCAGCAACATAACTATTATACCATCTGCTGGTCTCTTCAACATTATTATTGATATTTGTGGACTTAACCCTGCCATTTTGTTAGTCCTTTTCTCAGTAGCCTTTTGTTCTCTTATTTCTGTTTGTCTCTCTTCAGTTATCCTGATACAATATTCCCCTCAATATTTCCTATAGAGCTTGTCTAGTATTGGTGAATTATATCAGTTTTTGTTATTTGGCAATACTTTTATTTATTCTTCCCATTTAAAGGATAATTTTGCTGGATATAGTATTCTTGGTTAAAATTGATTTTCTTTTATTAATATTTTGAATACATCTTCCTATTTTTTCCTTGCCTGCATTTTTTCAGTTGAAAGGTCTAATGTTAGCCTAATGGGATAAACTTTATAAGTAACTTGACCTTTCTCCCTTGCCATTTTTAGAATCCTGCCTGTGTGAGTTTTACCACACTGGCTATGATTTTCTTGTGGGAAGATCTTTTTACATTGATTCTATTTGGAGTCCTTTTTATTTCTTAGGTCTGAATTTCTTCATGTTTCCCTCTATACAGAAAATTTTTAGATAGCATTTCATGAAAGAGGATTTCCATGCCTTTAGCAGATTCTTCACCTTCTGGAATGCCCATTATATGACTATTTGGAAATTTCATGGTGTCTAGAATTTCTCATATGTTGTCCTCTTTTGTTTTAGTTGTTGTGTCATGCTTTTTGGTGGTTTGGTCTAGATTGGGGGCTTTGTCTTCTAGGTAAAAAATTATTTCTTCTGCATGGTCCAATCTGCTGTTAGTCCTTTCTAGGAAGTTTTAATTTCTTCTCATGACTATCTTCTCATGAACATTTACTTTACATAGGGAAAATTGTTGTTCATACTTCATAGTTCTTGACAGTTAATAGATGAGCAACTTTCAAAATTTCAAAGAACTGAATGTTAAAGATAATTTTCAAAATATTTGTCACAATTTTGTTTGTAATGCTATAATTACAGAGATAATGTGGGTTTAATTATTTCTGAGAAAATATTTACATGTCAATTACTCAAACTGTTGCAAAGCAAACAACCAACACACAATTTACACATGAACCCTCCCAACTCAGCTCTGTCCACCAAGTTTTATGTGGTTTACCATCTGCTAGCATAAATAAGTCTCTTTTTCTTCCTCTAAAGTATTCCTCAAGGTAATCCTCTGGTTGTGACTGCTCTTTTGCAATCTCTACTGATTACAATGCTGGGTTCAAAAAGTTCATTTATTCTAATGGCTTCTTTAATCCTCTCTGCCAGGCAGAACTGTTTATGGTGCAAAGTAATCTTTCCAAGAATTTCTGTTGTCTTTCTTGAGATATACTTTAGATACATAGCTTTCTGGTCATATAGTCAGATATAACATTCCTGTCAAACACCTGGCAATAACAAATATTTTCAATTTCTGATGTGAGGCAACAGGTCTTATTGAACTTATGCAAACAAACATTCTGTCACATAATAAGAATATCCACAAATATTTTCCAATTCCATAGGGGTCAGGAAGGGAGAAAAACTTATGTTTCAATTAAAACAAATAAATAAGCAAACAAAAAAACATTTTAGCAAGTTGCTGAACCTATCAACAGCTCAAAAGAAAGCAAATTTCTTAAATCAGGAAAACAAAGCATAGAAGAAAATCAGCAATGTTTTAATCAAGTCATAACAGTCTATTTCACTAATTCAGTCTCATATAATTAATCTCTCTTCTGTTGAAGATATTTTAATTTCTTGTATTGCATTCTTTATTTCCATAAATTCTGTTTGATTCTTTTTTAGTGTGTCTATTTCTTTATGAAATTTCTTTCATATACTTAAATAATTTTCTCATTTCCTGGAATTAATTGTCTGTTTTCTCTTGTATCTCATCGAGTTTTGTCACTATGAATATTGACAATTCTTTTTCTGACACATTTATATTTTACTCTGTGCTGTCCATTGTTGGTGAGGGGCACCTGTGCTCCCCAGGAGGAGAGTTACCTCTTTGTTTTCTCATATTTCTTCAAGATCTATTCTGGTTTTTGGTCATCTAATGTAATATTCACATTTTATTATTTATTATAATAGATTCTGTAGTGTTGGAAGAGGAAATTTCACCCTTAGTTACCAGGTGTGTTCTTATTGAAGGGCTGTGTCTCCCTGATTAGAGCAGTTATGGGTAACTTCAGATGCTTGGCTTCACTGCCAAACTTTCAGTTCTTGATGAGGTGGTAGCAAGCTAAGGAAATACAACTTAGTTAAGAGGATCAAGTCATGCACTTCACTGGGTGCATGATGTGGGCTTGTGTTCCATACATTCCAATATTACTCCCAGAGCCTAAGGATACACTCACAAGAGACCTGCTGAGACCAGGCCTGAGTTTGCTGGTGAGTGAAGTGAGCCCAGGCTATCAAAGTGCTGGCCAAAAAAGTGAAAAAAGTTCCATTAATCCCAGACCAAGGGGTACATTTGTGAGAAAAGACCTGCATAGATCCAAATATCTATTGTTTATTAACAAAAACAAACAGAAAAAGAAACAAAACAAAACAAAAAGCCATGACTTTACCTATTGTAGAAAATGAATTTGATTTTAAAAAATCCTTTCATGATTCTTTCACCAAAATAGGCATAGAAGGCACATTTCTCATCACAGTAAAATTCATGTATGACAAACTCATGGCTAATATTATAAATAATGAGAAAAAAACTGAAAGCTTTTCCACTACAAACTGGAATAAGACAAGCTTGTCCACTTTCTCCTCTCCTTGTCAACATTATACTGGAAGCCCTAGCCAATGCAATCAGACAGAGTTAAATAAAAAGCATACACATAGGAAAGAATGAAATTATCCCTATTTACATAGGACAGGATTATATAAAAAGAAAGCACAAGATAATACACAAAAATACATCTTACAAGTTATAAATGAATTCAGTAAATTAGCAGTATACAAAATTAACATACAACATCTATAGTTTATACATTGACAATGAATGAACTGAGGCAGAATTGAAGAAAGAAATACCATTTACAATAGCTGCAAAAAAAAAGAAAAAATTACTTAGGAATAAATTTTAGAATACAGGTACAAGTCCCCTATAATGAAACTATAAAAAAACTGAAAAAATAAATTGAAAATTTCACTACAAAAAAGAACATCTTTTTTTCTTGGATCAGAAGAATCAATATTATTAAAATGTTGATGCCACCCAAATTAATTTCCAAATTCAGTGCAATGTGAGTCAGATTGCCAGTGACATTTTTCACAGAAATAGAAATGAAATCACAAAATTTGTCTGGAATTATTAAAAAAAAAAAACCCTGAGAACTCAAGTGGCCTATCTGAAAAATAATAATTAATAATAATAATAATAATCAGCCAAATGTAAAGATGAGAAAATGAGCTGAATAACTCTCTAAGGAAGACATACCAACAGTCAAAAAAACATATGAAAAATTGCTCAACATTCCTCATCATAAGGGAGATGTAAATTAAAACCACAGTGAGATACTACCTAACCCCCGTGAGAATGGTGAAGATTAACGCAACCAAAAATGTTTAATGCTAGTGAGACTGTGGTGGAAAGGGAGCTATCCAACACTCTTGGTGGGAATGTAAATTAGTAAGCCACTGTGGAGAATAATATGGAGGGTCCTCAAAGGCCTACAAACAGAACTACTATATGATCTAGCAATTCCACTCTTGAGTGTCTACCCAATAGATAAGAAAATGCTCAATTTACTCAGGGCTTACATATCTAGGTTAATTGTGGCATTATTCACAATTGCTAAGATATGGAACCAAACCAAATGTTCATGAACAGATGAATAGATTGAAAAAGTGGAACATATATATTGTGGAATTCTATTCAGCTATTAAAAAACAAGACCCTGGCATTTGATAGAAAGTGAACAAATATGGAAGATTTACTGCAGAGTGAAGCAAGTCAGGCTATGAAAGAGAGATATTGTATGTCTCCACTTAATATGTACTGAAATGTTGCACTCTATGGTAAAAAACAGCAAGATTTGAGGATACAGAAGCAGATAAAATGGTTATGGATACTGTAGATAGTATGGGGGGGGGTTTGGGGGAGGTGAGTTAGAGGAAGGTAATCAAGAAGAAAAATAGACAACACATTTAAGGGAAGCAAAAATGGAAAATTATTGATGATAACATGTATGATATCTTTAACAGGACTGATGTGCAATGCATTCGTGTTGGAAAAATTCATTTTACAAGCTTTGGTGATGCACAATGGTTGAATGTATAAAATAAATTACAAAATAACAAATAAATAAAAGATCCTGAATCACCAAGGCAATGCTATGCAAAAAGAAGGAAGTTTAATATTTTGCCTTTTTTTTTTTAGAGTGTTTTGCCCTAGGGCCCATGTGCTCACAGGAAAGAGAGAGATACAGAGGCAAGGGGAGGGAAAGTGAGAAATCACTCCCCTTTAAGGATGGCCATACTGCAGTCCTTTCTCCTCTGTTCTCCTCCTGGGATCTTGGACATGCACTCACATGTGCCTGGCATGAATTTCAAGCCTGCAGATCTAGGCTCAAACAACAGTTAACCATGTGGGAGTCTCTATGACATCTGCTGGACCCAAATAGACATTATAGGAGCCAGCAGGTGGTGTGACAGTTAAGGTGCTGGACTCCAACATGGTTGACCATGGTTCAAGTTCTGGACCTGGTGGCTTGCCTTTTCCCTTTCTCTCTCTCTCTCTCTCTCTCTCTCTCTCTCTCTCTCTGTTTCTCTCTCTCATGAGCATGCATTCCCTACAGCAAATTTAAAAGTAATAAATAATAATTTAAAAAAATAAAAAAGAAATTATATCAAGTATCTTTTTAACCACATAAGCTAAACCTAGAGATCAGCAAGAGAAACTGTGAAAAATAAACAAATACTAGAAACTAAACATCATGCTTCTGAATGACTACTGGGTCATTGAAATTAAGAAATGTTAAAATTACTTGAAACAAATGAAAATAGAAACATGACATACCAAAACCTATGCATAAGCAAAAGCAGTACTAAAAGAGAAGTTTATAGCAATAAATGCCCACACACACACACAAAAATAGAAAGATATGCATAATGTGGCAGGATACAGAATTAACTTACAAAAATCTATAGCATTTCTATACACAAACAACAAGCAGACAGAGACAGAACTGAAGAATTTAATTCCATTTACCATAGCCACAAGAAGTATAAAATACTTAGGAATAAAACTAACCAAGGAACTCAAAGATCTCTACAAGGAAAACTATGAAAACTTTAACAAGGAAATTGAAAAAGAAAATTAAAAAGTGGAAGGACATCCTATGTTCCTGGATTGGCAGAATCAATACGATAAAAATGGCAAACCTACCCAAATTAATCTACATGTTTAATGCAATCCTGATAAAATTAAAAGAGACATTCTTCACAGATCTAGAAAAGACAATCATAGAATTTGTCTGGAACCATAAAAGACCCCATTTTGCTAAAGCCATCCTGCACAAGAAGACTGGAGTAGGTGGCATCTCACTTCCTGACCCCAAAATATATTACAAAGCTGTGATAATCAAAACAGCATGGTATTGGCACAAACATAGACATGAGGACCTATGGAACAGAGTAGAGACTCCAGAAATAAATCCGAAGACATACAGCCAATTCATCTTAGAAAAAGGGTACCAGTCAATCCAGTGAAAAAAGGAAAACTTCTTTAGCAAATGGTGTTGGAAAAACTGGGTATCCACCTGCAGGAAGATTAATATGAATTCCTATCTGTCACCATTAACAAAAATCAACTCAAAATAGATCAAAGATCTAAACCTAAGACTGCAAACTCTAAAACTACTGGTGGAAAACACTGGGAAAACTTTGGGAGACACTGAGGTAGGCAAAGACTTCTTAAACAAGATGCCCAAAGTGCAGGCAATAATCCCCCAAATAGACAGGTGGGATTACATCAGATTAAAGAGTTTTTGCACAGCAAAGGACACTGTAATTAGTGTAAATTGACAACCCTCCGGAATGGGAGAGAATTTTTGTTAATTGTGCCTCAGATAAGGGACTGATAACCAGAATACACAGGGAACTCAAGCAGTTTATCTGGAAGAAAATTATTAATCCAATTAAAAGATGGGAAAATGAACTGAATAAACAACTCTAAGGAAGACACATGAACAGTCAAAAAGCATATGAAAAAATTCTCAACACCCCTCATTGTAAGGGAAATGCAGATCAAAATCACAATGAGAAATCACCTAAACCCAGTCAGAATGGTGAAGATTAAGAAAGTAAATAATGATAAGTGCTGGAGGGGATGTGGTGAAAGGGGAACACTCCTACACTGTCGATGGGAATGTAAATTACCCCAGCCACTGTGAAGAACAATATGGAGGTTTCTCAAAGACCTTCAAATACAACTACCATATGAACTAGAAATTCCACTCCTGGGTATCAACTCAAAGGACAGGAGAGCACTCATTCAGAAAAGCACTTGCTCATCTATATTCATTGCAGCTTTATTCACGATTACTAAGACATGGAGCCAGTCCGAATGTCCACAAACAGATGAATGAATTGAAAAAATGTGGCACATATAATCCATGGAACACTATTCAGTCATAAAAAAACAACAAGGCCCTGGAATTTGATAGAAAGTGGATGAATGTGGAAGATTTGCTGCTGAGTGAAGCAAGTCAGGCTATGAAAGAGAGAAATTTCATGTCTCTACTTAACATACACTGACTGTCTGCACTCTATGGTAGAGACTGAAAGACTGGAGAACATAAAAGTATTAAAAATTGTAATGGACACTAGAGACAAAGTGGAAAGACTGTGAGAAGGAATGAGCGTAGGAAATTTGGGGGGAAAATGGAGAGGTAAGACATTTGTGGGACACAGATAAGGTTTATTATCTGTTGACGAGGATGTGTATGGTGTTCTCAACTGGGCTGTACAGAGTTGTAAATAATAATAAAAATATATAAACAAAAAAATAAAAATAGAAATATATGCATCCTGTTAAGACACCATGTTCCATTGGCTAGAACCAAAAGCAAAGCCTGGTTCTGATTCCTCGTTCAACACAAAGGCAGAGTTCAGTGGCATGCACATGTAATCCCAGCAACTTGGGGAGGCTGATGTTGAAAAATCACAAACTCAAGGCTGGCAGAAGAAATAAAGCAAGACCCTACCTAAAAAACAGCCAGATAGAATGGCACATGGCTATAGTCTCAACTAGAAGGCTGAAGCAAGATAACTGCAATATTGAGACCAAAACAAAACAACAAAACTAGAAAAACTAGAAACTAAAACTAGAAAAGCAAGAACAAATTAAACCCAAAAGTAATATAAAAAGGGAAATAATATAGATCAGATAATAAAAAAATGAAACAAAAAAAATTGGTTCTTTTTAAAGAGTAAAACAAAATCAACAAACTTTTAGCTATACTAAGGAAATAAATAAACTCAGAAATGATTAAGATATTACAACTGATACCACAGAAATGCAAAGATAATCAGACTACAAAAATAAAATAAAACAAAACAAAAAAAACTGTACCCATGCAAGCTGGAAAACTTAATGGAAATGGCTAAATTCTTTGACACAATCTATCAAGATTGAACCAGGAAGAAATGGAAAATCTGACAGACCAATAACAAGTAACAAGATTAAGTCAGTAGTAAAAAGTCCCCCAACAAAGAAAAGTCCAGAACCAAATGACTTCACTAATGAACTCTATAAAACCTATAAAGAAAAACTGACACAAACTCTTCTCAAACTCTTCCAAAATATTCAAGTGGAGGAAATTTTTCTAAATTTATTTATAAAGCCAACATCACCCAGATACCAAAACCACACAAATACACAAGAAAATAAAGCTACAGACCAATATTCCTGATGAACATAGATGCACAATGCAAAAATTTTCAACAAAATACTATCAAATTGAATTCAATAGCACATAAAAAAGATTATATAACATTATCAAATAAGGTTTACTACAGGAATGCAAAGATGATTGACATTCACAAATAAATTAATGTGATGCATCACATCAAAAGAATGAAGAATAAAAACCATATGATCATCTCAAATTTTGCAAAAAAGGATTTGATAAAATACAACTCTTTATAATAACAACTCTCAATAAATTAAGTATGAAAGATATATATCAGACTATATATGATAAACTCACAGCTATTATACTAAATGGGGGGAATGTTGAAAGTTTTCCTCTAAGAACTGGAACAAGACAAGAACATGCACTTTCTCTATTCTTATTCAGTATAGTACTAGAAATCAGCTGGAGCATTTGTGCAAAAGAAAGATATTAAGAGTATCCAGTTTAGAAAGGA
Source organism: Tupaia belangeri chinensis (assembly GCF_000334495.1). Taxonomy (NCBI): domain Eukaryota; kingdom Metazoa; phylum Chordata; class Mammalia; order Scandentia; family Tupaiidae; genus Tupaia; species Tupaia belangeri. Next base: position 177,762 of record NW_006159853.1, on the reverse strand, counting down.
TGAAGTCAAAGTGCCTCTATTTCTAGAAATATGATAATATAAATAGAAAAACCTGAATAATCTACTGAAAACTCTTATAACTGATAAACGAATCCATTAAAATGGCAGGATACAAAATCAAAATACAAAAGTCAGTAGCATTCCTGTACACAAATAACAAACTGGAAGAAGAAAAAAAATCAAGAAAGCAATCCATATACAAATCTACAAAAAATAAAATGCCTAGGAATAATCAGGAGTAGAGCGAAACCAGGGCTGCCTGGCCTAACCTCACCACCAAAGCCCCCTGCTGAGCCTAGAGTGTAGGAAGAAGGGCTTCTAAGACGTTCAAGATCACTATTCCAGTCCCTGCAGTCTCAGAGTTAGAAGGAGCAGAGGAAAATCAGGACTGCTCAGCCTAATCTCATCCCCCAAATCCTCAGGTCTAGCCTAGAATGTAGGAAGTTGGGTTACCACAGCCTTCAAGACCACTATGCCAGTTCTTTCAGTCACAGAGTAGGAGGGTAGGAGCAACCACCTTTCTTGTGCTGATATTGCCCTACCCTCCATGAATCCAGGAGCAGAGGGAAAGCAGTGTCACCTAACCTAACTTCATCACTAAAGTCCCCTGCCCAGACTAGAGTGTGGGAAGAGTCTGCCTCAGCCCAAGCAACACACTGTGCATGGCACATGACCTCAGATACCACCTTACACTTTAGCTTCCCACTTTATTACCCAGCCACATTGGAACCAGAGAGGTTTGGGTATATAGGAGCCAAACAGATGAACAAGATGAGGCTCTGGAGGAATTCTCTCCACACACTCACACTGGCAGAAAAAGGAGGAAAAAGGCCCCTCTGTAGATCTGAAACCCAAACTCCCACTGTGAATACCAAATTGCCACCCTCAGTAGAAGATGGAAATTGGCACAGAGGTGATTCACATCAAAGGGAAGTCCACAATCACACAGCTATAGAAATCTACTACAAAGAAGTAGCAAGATGTGAGTACATCACCAGATGACCAAGAATTCCAACAGAGCCTCACAGAATATGAGAAAATCAGGAAATATCCTCCCCCAAGGACACAATAAGTCCTCACCACCAATAGATAAAATAAAAGAATCACAGAAATGTCAGAAAATAGTTCAAAATATATTGTAACTAAACTCAATTAGATGCAATAGAAAACACAATCAATTCCAGGACATGAGAATATCTTTCCATGACTTGATGGAGGAACTCCATAAGGGAATAAACACCCTGAAAATGAATCAAACAGAACTCATGGAGATAAAAAATACAATGCAGGAAATCAATACCTCTTTCAAAAGTATTAGCAGCAGATTAAACCATGCAGAAGAAAGACTCTCAGACTTTGAAGACAAAGTTCAACTTAGTCCAAGTGACCAAGAAGAATGAAAACATAACCAGTAAAAATGAAGACAACAGGTTTCAGTCAAAATGGCCTGAGCAATACTGCCCACTGTTTCTATGGCCCACGTACTTCAACACTCCTCCTGACTTGATAGCTGAGGAAGGTAGTTGTCAATGAAGTTTCCCTCCTTCAAAAGTATTAACAGCAGGGACCAGTAGTTAGCATAATACCTATGTCACTGGATTCCCATGTAGTTGACCGCGGTTTGAGTCCTGGACCCAGTAGCTTAAACTCATGCCGGGCGCGTGTGCGTGCATGCCCAAGATTCCAAGAGGAGAATGGAGAAGAAGGGATTGAGGAGTGGCAAACCCCCACCTGGGGGGTGATTTCTCGCTTTCTGTCTCTCTGTCTGTATTTCTGGCGAGCTCAAGCGCCCTTAGCAAAAACCTCTTAAAAAAAAAAAAAAGTATTAACAGCAGATTAGACCATGCAAAATGAAGAATCTCAGACTTTGAAGACAAACTTCAACTCAGTCCAGGTGACCGAGAAGAATTAAAACCTAACCAGTGAAAATGAGGACAACAGGTTTCAGCCACTGTTTCTCTGGCCCACCTACTTCAATCCTACTTCAATGCTCTTCCTGTCTTGATAGCTGGGGAAGGTAATTGTCAATAAAGTTTTCCGGTTTCAAGACCACTTGTATTGGGGAAGAGACTTCCTTCATCCCCTTCCCATCACCTGCAGCCCTGTTTAGCTACAGGAAATAAGTGTCAGGGCATCAGGGGCTGCCCCAGCCGACTGGGTGTGAGGCCACCTTTTGCTGCCCACAGGCTCCTGTGGCCCCTGGGTCCATCGGTCTGAGCCTAACCCCTACGTGACCTGGGGGTCATCTGTAACCAGGCTTCATGGCCTCTGAGGCATGATCCCCGCCACCTTTTCCAACTTCCTTGTCCTTATCACCGCCCACCTCCCTGAGCCAGAGCTGGCACTGCTGAGGTGGAAGGTAGAGAAGTCAGAATGAGAGCTTTGGAGCTGCAAGCGGCAGGTGCAGAAGATGGAGAAGCTGCTGAATCACAAGGAGCAGCTATCTGTACCAGGGCACAAAGAGAAACAACCAGGAGCTCCGCGTGCAGGTAAAAGAACTCAGTAAAACATTCCATTGAGGATGAAACAAAGAAAGTAATGTAGAAGTAGACGGAAGTATGCTTCTTGGTCAATATCAGATTTTTTTAAAAAAATTTTTAAAGGGAGATTTTTGCTATAGGGCACATGTGCTTGCCAAAGAGACAGAGACAGAGAAACGAAAAGCAAGAAATAACCCCTCAGGGGGATGGCCGTGCTGTAGTCGCTTCCTCTTGATTCCCCTCTCAGGATTTTGGGCATGTAGGCACATGCGCCTATGTGAATTTTAAGCCACCAGGTCCAGAACTCTAACTGTGGTTGACTACATGGGTGTCCAGTGATGTAACTATTATGCCATCTGCTGGCCCCAATATCAGATTATTTTTATCAGACATAACATGATGATGTTAGTCTTCCAAATAAAGTAACTGAAGTTTCCGTCACACATAGAAAATTATGCTCACACAGGTACTGATCTGACAGAAAATACTAAATGTGGGCAGGAAGACCATTTTTCCTCAGACTCACAGGACCCAGCACCTTTCATCTTTAGCTGAAAGTTTGAGAGCTGCAGCAGAAGCTGCTGTTTCACAAATTGGATTTCGTTATGATGAAAACACTGGATTGTACTTTGACCACAGCACTGGTTTAAATTATGATTCTGAAAATTATGATTCTGTGATCCTTCCACTTGGATTTATTACTACTGTGATGTGGAAAGTGGTTGCTATCAATTTCACTCTCAAATTGATTTGCAACCTTATCAGACTTCTTCCACAAAACAAAGATAAAAAGTTGAAGAAGAAAGAATACAGATTTATCTACAGAAAATGAGGAAAAATATTTCAATTCTGAAAAATCAAAAAGCTTCCAGTGTTAGGGGCCAGCAGTTAGCGTAATGGCTATGTTGCTGGACTTTCATGTAGTCGACAGTGGTTTGAGTCTGGGGCCCGGTGGCTTAAACTCACGCCAGGTGCATGTGCGTGAGTGCCCAAGATGCTGAGAGGAGAATAGAGGAGAAAGGATTGCAACGTGGTCATCTCCCATGGGAGCAGGGGGGTGTTGATTTCTCGCTTTCTATCTCTCTGTCTCTCTCTGTCTTTCCGGTGAGCGCATGCGCCCTATAGCTAAAACCTCTTAAAAAAAAAAAAAAAAAAAAGATTCCTGTGTTGAGCATATAAGCTGCAGTGAGAGGGAGAAAATTTTTCAAATGTGAAAAGAAGGCCAAAATAGACATTCATTACAAAAAGAGCCCCACAAAATTCACTGTTACAGTTAGTGGAAAAACTGTAGACTCTCCTCTTTATGAAAACATCTCTAATTCAACTTCTTTTAAAGAGAAGAATATCACCGAGACTGATAGTGAGCCAGAGGAAAGAAAAATTACAGACTCTCAGACCAAAGATAGTAATGATGAAGACATTACCCATGAAGACAATGTCACTATAGAAGAAACCGAGGATGAAGATGAAAAAAACTTGGTGCCTCCATGTATTAGAGTAATTGCTATCAGACCACCAGTGCTGCAGACATGATCACTTTTTATTATTACAATACCTAACTCTGATACAGTTGAAGAGAAAAAGACATGGAGCATACTCTCCAAATTCCTGAAGTTGGTGTTAGTAAGTTTCATGCGGAAATTTATTTGACCATGACTTACAAAGTTATGTCCTCGTGGATCAAGGCAGTCAAAATGGCACTATTGTTAATGGAAAACAGATCCTTCAGCCATAAAATAAATGTGACCCTTAAGTACTTGAGCGTGGAGATTAAGTAAAAATTGAAGATACTGCGTTGTTCTTTCACATTCACTCTGTCAGTGATACCTGTGATAGCTGTGTACAAAGGCAGACTAGAGTTCACCTTCACCTTGATAAGAAGAATGAAACTTTTGTTGGTTCAACAATTAAGAGGAAAAAGTTTTGGAAAAAAGGACAGAATGAAACAAAATATGAATAAAATATGATTTACAGAATATAGACTACAAAGATGATAAAAAATTTAAGAATCAAAAAAGCAAATAGAAAACTAGAAAATGTAGGGTGTAGATTAGAAGTGAAAGGACTTTTGATAGAGATGACACTCCTGCATCTGTTCATTCTGAAATTACTGATAGCAACAAATGTCCAAATATGTTTAAAAAGATGGGTTGGAAAAAAGGAGACGACCTGAGGAAGGATGGTGGAGGGATGAAAACTCTAACAGATCCAGCTTCAACTTTAGAAAACACATGCTTGCTTGGGAACAGGCAAACCAAAACACAGGCAAAAAACAAAAACAAAAACAAAAACAAAACTGAGATAACTGAGATGAAGCAGGAGAAGTTTGCTGAGAACTTTCTGGAAACTAAACTTCAAATAGATGCACCAGGGAGAATGCCTTGGGTGAAAGGGTCAGTCATAGAATAAAATTCAAGTTTTTAAAAAAAGAGTTTAGAGACTTATTTTATTGAATTATATTTCTCCCCAAAATTCAGTGGCATGAGGAAACTGCATCAGACTTTATCTCCTCATGATTCAGATATGTATAATAAGGTATATTTAAAACTGTCCTTTATGCAATAAGCAGACTAAAGTTCACAGGCACAGAGGAGTTTATCAAGTTTGTTGTTTTTATCTTGTAATTTTAAAAACCCATATGAACAACTAGTCATCATAAGCAAAAGTCATATAACCACTAATGACTTGAATGTACATTTGTCCTTATACTTTATCTTTCTCTTCATGTATTCATTATTGTAAGATGCCAGCAAAAGAAAGAAGCAACAAAAAGCATATGAGAAAATGTTCAACATCCCTCATCATAAGGGAGATGCAGATTAAAACCACAATGAGATACCACATAACCCCTGTCAGAATAGCAAAGATTAAAAATATAAAAAGTGGTAAGTGTTGGTAAGGATGTGATGAAAAGGAAACTAACTCCCCTACACTGTTTTGGGGAATGTAAACTGGTTAAACCACTGTGGGAAACAATATGAAAGTTTATCAAAGATCTACAAATAGAACTACCATTTAATCCAGCAATCCCACTTCTGAGTATCTACCCAAAGGATAGGAGAATGCTCAGTCAGATGAGCGTTTGCACATCAATGTTTATTGCAGCTTTATTTTTGATCATTAAGACATGGAACCAACCCAAATGCCCACAAATTAATGAGTGGATTGAAAAAGTGTGGCACATATACTCTATGGAATACTACTCAGCCAAAAAACAAACAAACAAAATAAAACAAACAAACAAAAACGAGACCCTGGCATTTGATAGAAAGTGGTCAAATATGGAGGATCTATTGCTGAGTGAAGTAAGCCAGGCTATGAAAGAAAGATATTGTATGTATCCACTTAATATATACCAACTATCCACACTTTATAGTAGAGATCAAAATATTGGAGGGCATAAAAGCAGTGAAAATAGTTACCAATGATAAGACAGTGTGGAACAGGGCAGGAGAAAAGAAGAGTATGGAGAAAGATAGCAAGAGAATAAATAGGCATGACATTAGTGGGATTCAGATATGGTTATTACCTGTTGATGATGACATGTATAGTATTCTCAACTGCACAGGCCTGAGAAGTATTTCACGTTGGGTAAAGTCCTTTTACAAGCAAAATGATAAATAGTGAATGACTATTTTAAAAATAATTGGAATAGGGACCAGCAGTTAGCATAATGGCTATGTCACTGGACTCCCACGTGGTCGACCGCGGTTCGCGTCCTGGACCTGGTGGCTTAAAATTCACACTGGGCGTGTGTGCGTGCGTGCCCAAGATCCCGAGAGGAGACTGGAGGAGAAGGGATTGTGGCATGGCCATACCCCCTGGGGGACCAAAGATAGTAATGATGAAGACATTACCCATGAAGACAATGTCACTATAGAAGAAACCGAGGATGAAGATGAAAAAAACTTGGTGCCTCCATGTATTAGAGTAATTGCTATCAGACCACCAGTGCTGCAGACATGATCACTTTTTATTATTACAATACCTAACTCTGATACAGTTGAAGAGAAAAAGACATGGAGCATACTCTCCAAATTCCTGAAGTTGGTGTTAGTAAGTTTCATGCGGAAATTTATTTGACCATGACTTACAAAGTTATGTCCTCGTGGATCAAGGCAGTCAAAATGGCACTATTGTTAATGGAAAACAGATCCTTCAGCCATAAAATAAATGTGACCCTTAAGTACTTGAGCGTGGAGATTAAGTAAAAATTGAAGATACTGCGTTGTTCTTTCACATTCACTCTGTCAGTGATACCTGTGATAGCTGTGTACAAAGGCAGACTAGAGTTCACCTTCACCTTGATAAGAAGAATGAAACTTTTGTTGGTTCAACAATTAAGAGGAAAAAGAGTTGGAAAAAAGGACAGAATGAAACAAAATATGAATAAAATATGATTTACAGAATATAGACTACAAAGATGATAAAAAATTTAAGAATCAAAAAAGCAAATAGAAAACTAGAAAATGTAGGGTGTAGATTAGAAGTGAAAGGACTTTTGATAGAGATGACACTCCTGCATCTGTTCATTCTGAAATTACTGATAGCAACAAATGTCCAAATATGTTTAAAAAGATGGGTTGGAAAAAAGGAGACGACCTGAGGAAGGATGGTGGAGGGATGAAAACTCTAACAGATCCAGCTTCAACTTTAGAAAACACATGCTTGCTTGGGAACAGGCAAACCAAAACACAGGCAAAAAACAAAAACAAAAACAAAAACAAAACTGAGATAACTGAGATGAAGCAGGAGAAGTTTGCTGAGAACTTTCTGGAAACTAAACTTCAAATAGATGCACCAGGGAGAATGCCTTGGGTGAAAGGGTCAGTCATAGAATAAAATTCAAGTTTTTAAAAAAAGAGTTTAGAGACTTATTTTATTGAATTATATTTCTCCCCAAAATTCAGTGGCATGAGGAAACTGCATCAGACTTTATCTCCTCATGATTCAGATATGTATAATAAGGTATATTTAAAACTGTCCTTTATGCAATAAGCAGACTAAAGTTCACAGGCACAGAGGAGTTTATCAAGTTTGTTGTTTTTATCTTGTAATTTTAAAAACCCATATGAACAACTAGTCATCATAAGCAAAAGTCATATAACCACTAATGACTTGAATGTACATTTGTCCTTATACTTTATCTTTCTCTTCATGTATTCATTATTGTAAGATGCCAGCAAAAGAAAGAAGCAACAAAAAGCATATGAGAAAATGTTCAACATCCCTCATCATAAGGGAGATGCAGATTAAAACCACAATGAGATACCACATAACCCCTGTCAGAATAGCAAAGATTAAAAATATAAAAAGTGGTAAGTGTTGGTAAGGATGTGATGAAAAGGAAACTAACTCCCCTACACTGTTTTGGGGAATGTAAACTGGTTAAACCACTGTGGGGAACAATATGAAAGTTTATCAAAGATCTACAAATAGAACTACCATTTAATCCAGCAATCCCACTTCTGAGTATCTACCCAAAGGATAGGAGAATGCTCAGTCAGATGAGCGTTTGCACATCAATGTTTATTGCAGCTTTATTTTTGATCATTAAGACATGGAACCAACCCAAATGCCCACAAATTAATGAGTGGATTGAAAAAGTGTGGCACATATACTCTATGGAATACTACTCAGCCAAAAAACAAACAAACAAAATAAAACAAACAAACAAAAACGAGACCCTGGCATTTGATAGAAAGTGGTCAAATATGGAGGATCTATTGCTGAGTGAAGTAAGCCAGGCTATGAAAGAAAGATATTGTATGTATCCACTTAATATATACCAACTATCCACACTTTATAGTAGAGATCAAAATATTGGAGGGCATAAAAGCAGTGAAAATAGTTACCAATGATAAGACAGTGTGGAACAGGGCAGGAGAAAAGAAGAGTATGGAGAAAGATAGCAAGAGAATAAATAGGCATGACATTAGTGGGATTCAGATATGGTTATTACCTGTTGATGATGACATGTATAGTATTCTCAACTGCACAGGCCTGAGAAGTATTTCACGTTGGGTAAAGTCCTTTTACAAGCAAAATGATAAATAGTGAATGACTATTTTAAAAATAATTGGAATAGGGACCAGCAGTTAGCATAATGGCTATGTCACTGGACTCCCACGTGGTCGACCGCGGTTCGCGTCCTGGACCTGGTGGCTTAAAATTCACACTGGGCGTGTGTGCGTGCGTGCCCAAGATCCCGAGAGGAGACTGGAGGAGAAGGGATTGTGGCATGGCCATACCCCCTGGGGGGTGATTTCTCACTTTCTGTCTCTGTTTGTCTCTGTCTGGCGAGCGCACGCACCCTATAGCGAAAACCTCTCAAAAAACATAATTGGAATAATAATAATAATAATCTGGAAAAAAATGAAAAGCTATTGGGTGATGATGATGGGGATTTTAATATCTTTGTATTGACTGATATGAATGGTATTCCTTCTGGAAAAAGAAATGTAATACACTGTAAAGTTATATGTGATTCAATGTAGTATAAACAAGATTATGATAATTTAAAAATTTAAAAAGTTTATAAAACATATTCTGACTTAATTTATCATTGTTTATGACTTTTAGAACCTAGTTAAAAAATGTTGAGAAAACATGGATAGTGGTACCTAAATTTTATTACATTTAAAATAGCCTAAGTAATGCTATTGAAGAAATAATGAACAAGTGACATGTTATAGAAAATTAATCTTTGATTGTTTTCTTCTGTAGGGAATCTATTTTTATTATACAGTCAACATTTATATTTGGTTTGTTTTATAGTTAATGAACTATTTAGATATGAGCAACTGAGTACAGTATTCAATGTACTTTGCAGGCAATGGAGTTGTGTCAGAGAAATATGATTTCCAGGGCAAAAATATTATCTAGCCAAGGCCTCAAACTCAAGGTATTGTTAAAACTGTCCTCAAATGCAATTAAAAATTGTAATATTAAAAAGAAAAAAAATGAGGACAACAGGGGCCAACAAGTGGTGTGGTGGTTAAGGTGTTACACTCCCACATGGCTGACCATAGTTTGAATCCCAGAACTAGTGTTTTGCTTTCTCATTTTCCTTCTCTCTCTGTCTCTGTCTGGTGAGCACACATGCCCTATAGAAAAAAATTAAAAATTAATAATAATAAATTTGAATGGTAGGTATTCCAGAGGGTGAACAGATGGATAAAGACTTAGAAAATTTATTTAAGGGTCTGCAGGTGGTGTGGTGGTAAAGGCACTGGACTTTCATATAGCCAATTGCACTTTGAGTCTCATACCTCATGGCTTGCTTTCTCACTTTCTCTTTCTCTCTCTCTCTCTTTTTATCTCTCTCTCTCTCTTTCTCTCTCTCTCTCTCTCTCTCTTTCTGGTGAGCATATGTGCACTATTAAAAAACTTAAAAAAAATAAATACACAATTTTAAAAATGTATTGTTTAAAAATTTTTAAAAATATCTATTTTATAATATACTTGTTGAAACTTTCTAAATTTAGAGAGGCACATAAAAATCCAAATTCAGGAAATACAAAGAATAGAAAATATATTTAACATAAGAACCTCTCCAAGGCATAACATGACCAAACAGGTAAAAATTAAATACAAAGACTACTCTAAAAATGGCAAGAGAGAAATGCCCAAGTTAGTTACAAAGGTTACTCCATTAGACTAACGTTGGATCTCTCAACTGAAACAATGCATGAGAGGAAAGAATAGGGAGATAATTTAAAACCTTGAAAGAAAAACAATTTCACCCAAGAATATCATACCCAGCAAAATTGTCCTTTTATTGCGATAGAAAAATAAAATAATTCCTAGATGATGAAAAGCTGAAAGCATTCACCAAGTGTAGATCAGATCTTCAGGGAATTTTTAAGGGAATCTACACCTGGAAAACCAAGGGGAGATAAATAGAAGTAAGAGAACACAAAACAATTAGGGAAAAAAAAAAAGAGTAACTAAATGAGAGATGAGTCTGCACATATTGGTAGTTACTTTGAATGTTAATAGATTAAATTCTCCAATTAAAACACACATATTGGCTCAATGGATTAAAAAACAGATAACCTGTATATGTTTCTAAAAAGAAACAAACCTCATTGACAAAAATATGCATAGAAGAAAAGTGAAGGGCTGGAAAAAGTCATTTCATGCAAATGGAAATTAAAACAAGTTGGGAGTCAATACTGACATCAGGCAAATTAGACGTTAGAATTAAAAGGATGAAAAGAGACAAAGAAGGACATTACATAATTCTAAAAGGATTAATTAACCAAGGAGATACAGCAATCACAAATATTCATGCACCTAATGCCAAAGCAGCCAAATATGTAAAAGAAAGACTGCTAAATCTAAAGGGATATATACACTGAAACAGGAATTGTTGGGGATTTCAATACCCCACTGTCACCATTGGACAGGTTATCTAGACAACAAATAAACAAAGAGACACAAGAGAATTGCAATTCTATGTCAAAAAATTAGAGAATCTGTATGAGATGGACAAATTTCTGGACACATAAATTACCAAGATTGAACCAGGAAGAAATAGAAAGCCTGAATAGACCAATAACAAGCAACAAGATTGAATCAGTAACAGTTTCCCAACAAAGAAAAGCCCAGGTCCAGATGGCTTCACTTCTGAATTTTACAAAACTTTTTTTAAAAAGAGCTAACCCCAATTCTCCTCAAAATATTTCTGAAGATTCAAAAGAAAAGGACACTCCCAAACTCATTCAATTAAGTTTCTATCACCTTGATGCCAAAACCAGACAAGGACATAACAAAAAAAGGAAACTATAGACCAATATCTCTAATAAATATTAGTGCAAACTTTATGAACAAGGTACTAGTAAACTGAATCCAACATCACATTAAGTAAAATTTGCACCACAACCAGGTACGCTTTATCCCAGTGATACAAGAATGGTTTAACATAGGCAAAATAATAAATGTAATACATCACATTAACAGAAAAAAAAAGAAAACATAAGACTGTATCTACAGACGCAGAAAGACATTTGGAAAAAATGCAACATCCCTTCATGATCAAGACTCTCAGCAAAATAGGGGTAGAAAGAACATTTCTCAACCCTATGAAAGCCATATGTGACAAACCCATTACTAACATTACATTAAATGGGAAAAAAGCTGAAAGCTTTCCTACTAAAATCTGGAACAAGACAAACCTGCCTACTTTCTTCCCTCATGTTCAACATAATGCTGAAAGTCCTAGCCAATGCAATCAGACAAGAGAGTAAAATAAAAGATATACAGATAGGAAAAAAAGAAGCAAAACTGTCCCTATTTACAGATGAAATGTTTATATACATAGACAATCCAAAGGAATCCACAAAAACTCCTACAAGTGATAAATTAATTCAGTAAAGTAGCAGGATACAAAAATCAATATACAAAAAATCTACGGCATTTTTATGCACCAGCAATAAACAAACTGAGATAGAAACAAAGAAAGCAATCCCATTTCTATTTTTTTTTATTTTTTTCTTCTAATTTTTTTTTCCATTTCATTTTCTTCCATACATTCAATCACATTATTATTTGAAATGGATATTTCAACAGGTGAACATTTCTCCCTAGTACTGTTGATAAAACTATGAAATATCTTCAACAGATAATACCACGCCTCTTTGTGCCATTAATGCTTTGCCTTCCTGTCCCTCCCCCAAATGTCCTTCCTCAGACCCTCCTCTTTCACATACACTATATCTGGTATTTATATCTATATACTACGTTTCTATATCCCTTAGACAATTAGTTTCAGTCATAGAGTGCAGACACTTGGTATATATTAAGTGGGGACATACAATGCCTCTCCTTCATAGCATGGCTTGCTTCACTCAGCAATCCCATTTCAATAATCACGAAATAAATAAGATATGTAAGCATAAACCTAACTGAAGAGATGGAAGACCTCTACAAGGAAAACTATGAAAAACTGAAAAAAATATTGAGTATGATACAAAAAAAAAATGGAAAGACATCCTATGCTCTAGGATTGGAAGAATCAATATAATCAAAATGTCAGTTCTACTCAAATTGATATACATATTCAATGCAATTCCAATCAATTTGTTGGTGACATTCTTCACAGTAATAGAAAAAACAATCATAAAAATGTGTCTGGAATCATAAAAAATAACCCATATTACCAAGGCAATACTGTGCCAAAAGAATAAAATAGGAGGCATTTCACTACCCAGCTTTAAAATATATTTTGAAGCAATGATATTCAAAACAGAATATACATATTCAATGCAATTCCAATCAATTTGTTGGTGACATTCTTCACAGTAATAGAAAAAACAATCATAAAAATGTGTCTGGAATCATAAAAAATAACCCATATTACCAAGGCAATACTGTGCCAAAAGAATAAAATAGGAGGCATTTCACTACCCAGCTTTAAAATATATTTTGAAGCAATGATATTCAAAACAGAATGGCACTGGCACAAACATAGACACATAGATCAATGGAACAGAATAGAGAATCCAGAAGTAAACAAAAAAGATGCAGCCACCTGCTCTTTGAAAAAGAGCACAGGACAATGCAGTGGAGAAAAGAACTGAATATCCATCTGCAGAAAAATGAAACTGAGGGTTCAGCCAGGGACTGTCCTTGTCTGCCTGGTGTCGCCCACACAGGCACCAGCCACAGGAGCACCTGGGGTGTGCAGGAGCGCAGGCCACCTGGCAGCACAGCCTGGCTCAGGTATCATAGTGGGTGGCCACAGGCGCAGATGCCTCCTCCTCCATAACTGTTTACCTGGCTGCATTGTGGGAGTTTTACCTGAGCCGCTGCTGTGCAAGCCATGGGAGCCATGACTGATGGTGAAGTCATACAGAAACATCTGCTAATTGATGGACATATTGCTGGAAATGATTGAAGAAACAATTTGCAAGTGAAGAGTTTCATTAAATGGTACAACTCTGGATCCCAAAAGAGGGACATAATCAGTACCAGCGTATGTTGAGCACACTGTCTCAATGTGAATTTTTGACGAGCAAAACCTTGTTGATGTATGATATGAATCTCAGAGAAATGGAAAATTATTTTAAAAATTTACAAAGAAATAAAATGTAGCATTTCTGGAGCACATGAAAAAATGACTGAGTGCAGCGGATCGAGTCGGCCAGCAGTTCTGGACACCAGGCGGACTGAGGCTACAGGCCCGACCCTTTCAAACCTCCTCGCATCCCCACCGTTCTTCCTCCTTGGACCCCAGGTTGGTTGCCTGGGACTTTAAGGCGAACCCCCACCCCACCCCACCTGCAATTTGGATCGAGCTGGCCAGCAGTTCCGGACACCAGATGGACTGAGGCTGCAGACCCAACCAACCTGGTACTGTCACCATTGTCTGAGCCTTTTCCACTAGCCTTTGGACTGTTTGAATTCTGGTGATTTCCATTTTCCGTTTTGTTTTTCGTTGCTCTTGGGGTGTTGCTTTTAGGTCAGTTGAAGGCTCACCACTCCTCAGAAACAGTGAGGACTTTGGGCCATCCAGGGCTAGTGGCAACAGTTAATGGTAATTGTGAGCAACAGGTAGGCCAACCATAAGAGAAATCATCAATTTTCTAATCCTGTACAACTTTTAAGAATCAGAGATACCTTAAATAAGTTAGGAAGAAACATATAGATTACCTGATGACTAAGAACAATCACAGAGGCTCAA
>NW_006159853.1:157265-159405 GCF_000334495.1 Tupaia belangeri chinensis | reverse complement strand
GAACCAACCTAAATGTCCACAAACCAATGAATGGATTGGAAAAGTGTGGTATATATACTCTATGGAATACTACTCAGCCATAAAAAATAACAAGACCCTGGCATTTGATAGAAAATGGTCAGATATGGAGGATCTATTGCTGAGTGAAGTAAGCCAGGCTATGAAAGAAAGATATTGTATGTATTCACTCAATATATTCCGACTATCCGCACTCTATGATAGAGAGCAAAAAATTGGAGGACATAAAAGCAGTGAAGGTACTTAATGAGAATAGGACAGTGTGGAATGGGGAGAGTGAAGAGGATAGAGAAAGATAGCAAGTGAACAATAGAGAGGCAGGGTGTTAGTGAGAAACAGATATGGCTTATTAACTGTTGATGATGACATGTATAGTATTCTCAACTGGATTGGTCTGAAAAGTATTTCATGATGGGCAAATGAGAAATAGCAATTGACTGTTTTAAAAAATAATTAGAATAATAAAAATAATGATTGGGGAAAACATACAAAGGGAGGATCCCAGAGAGTCTTACAATACTAGAATATTTCAGAACTGCGATTCTTGATCTATCTAGACTGTCTGGGAGGGCGGAGTTAGAGGAAGAGAAGACCAAATAAGTGGAAAGAAAGTAAGAATAAGGATAAAGAAAAAGTCATGTGCTGTGCACTAGTGCAACTTGTGATTTTACCAGGGTTCTGAAGATAGAGGTGGGGTTGCTGTAGAGATGAGGGTCGTCCTGTGTGGTAAGAAGTGAGAAATATACAAATGAAAAAAAGCAAATTCTTCAAGCAAAACTAATATGAAAAAATTGCCAAGAATCTGATGCTTTGGCAAAAGAGATCCAACATCACCTAGACAGGCATGAGACATTAAAGAAACTAGAAGCTCTAAGGAAAGAATGAGAGCATCTTTCACATATTAAAGAAAGTGTTAAACTGGAATTGAAACACAGTTTCATGTTCTTCTTAGTATCATCCATGAACTTCGGCAAACTTTGGAAAATGATGAAAAGCTCTCAGACGTGGAAAAAGCTCAAGAAACAATCATGGAAGCAGATCCTAAGCCATAGACGGGCAAATCACTCACCATTACCTGAAATACTAAGTTAATTACATGGTCTTAAGAAAGTGTTAAACTGGAATTGAAACACAGTTTCATGTTCTTCTTAGTATCATCCATGAACTTCGGCAAACTTTGGAAAATGATGAAAAGCTCTCAGACGTGGAAAAAGCTCAAGAAACAATCATGGAAGCAGATCCTAAGCCATAGACGGGCAAATCACTCACCATTACCTGAAATACTAAGTTAATTACATGGTCTTATTGATTTTAGAATTTGTTTTGCTTTTGAGGTATTTAAGGTTTTAACGGTAAAATTCTTTGCTTTTAAATATTAATGAACATTTTACTCATATTTTCTCACACAAAGGAAAATAACTTCAGTATAAATTTATTTCTGCTGAAATAGAAATACATATTTTTATTTTTAAACTAAAAAAGTAGGAAGCACCATTAAAAATGTTTAATAAAATTATTTCAAACCATAAAAAAAAGAAAAAAGAAAAATGAAATTGGACTCTTATCTCTCACCATTAACAAGAATCAACTTAAAATTTATTTTTACTTACATAAACTTAAATAAAATTTCCCACTGCACAAGGCAATTATATGAACTAACCTTTTATCTTTTAGGACCACTGTAATATATGCAGTTCATCATAGACCAAAATGTCTTATGTCTTTATGTTGTACATGACTTTCTTACGTGTGTGTGTGTGTGTGTGTGTGTGTGTGTGCGCGCGCACATGAGTGTATATCAAAAAATCTCTGCAGATATTCTGAAACCCTTTATTGTTTCCTTTCTAAATTTTTGTGTACATTTAATCACTGTACATCCCTACAGTGTACAAAATTATTTTTCCCAGCATGAATGCAGTGTATATTAGTCTAGTCCAAGGCATTACCATACACATTATCATCAACAGATAGCTTTCTTCCCCTGATGTCTTTCTCCCATTTCCCACTACTCACCCCCTCCTATACTGTTTCTAGTATCTACAGTTGTCCTTCTGCCTCTAGTTTTATATACCTTTCTTCCTTTCAGTTTCTGTCATAGATTGCAGATATTTGGTATATATTC
>NW_006159853.1:154292-157241 GCF_000334495.1 Tupaia belangeri chinensis | reverse complement strand
CAGGAACATAAAATGCCTCTCTTTCATAGCCTGACTTGCTTTGCTTAACATTAAATCTTCCATATTTGCCTACTTTGTTTCAAATATCAAGCTCTCCTTGTTTTTTTTTTTTAATGACTCAGTAGTATTCCAAAGTGTATATACACCACATTTTTGAAACCCAATCATCTGCTTTTGGATGTTTGGATTGATACCATGTCTTGCAATTATGAATAACGCCACAATAAACATGATGTGCAAGTGTTTTTCTAACTGAGTGTTTTTCTATCATTTGTGTAAGTACCCAGGAGTGAAATTGTTGGGTCCTATAGTAATTCTATTTGTAGGTTTTTAAGGAACTGCCATATTGTTCTCCACAGTGGCTGTACTGGTGTACATTTCTACCAACAGTGTAGGAGTATTCCTTTTCACCGCACACTTGTCTGCACTTATTCTGTTGTTTTATTTTGTTTTCTTTTTCCCAAGTTTTTCAATAGGGCATATGTACTCAATGGAGAGGAGAGAGACAGAGAAGCATTGAGAGGAAAAGCAGGAAATCAGCCTTCATGGGAGATGACCACACTGTGATCCCCTCCCTTCTATCCTCCTCCTGGAATTCTGGCCATGCATGCACATGTGCCTGGTGTGATCTTCAAGCTGTTAAATCTAGGTTTCAAACCATGGTTGGCCTCATGGGAGTTCAGTGCCTTAATCACTGCCCCACACGTTGGCCCTTATTCTGTATTTTTTGGCTTTGTTTTTTAAGAGAGATTTTTGCTATAGGGCCTATATGCTTGTTGGAGAAATGGAGAGACAGAAAGCAAGAAATTGCTCCCCACAGGGGGGATGGACACACCACAATCCCTTCTCCTCCATTCTCCTCTCAGGATTTTTGGCATGCATGCACAACACCCAGTATGACTTTAAGTGGGACTCGAACTGCAGTTGACTATGTGGGAGTCCAGCAACATAACCATTATGTCATCTGCTGGTCCCCTATTCTGTATTTTTTTAATCTTAGTTATTTTGACTGAGGTTAAGAGATATCTCATTGTGGTTTTGATTTGTATTTCTCTTATGAAAAAGGATGCTGAGCATTTTTTTTCATATACTTTTTGGCCATTTATATGTCATCCTTGGAGAGTTTTTAGTTCAACTCACCTGCCCATGTTTTTAATTCGATTTTTTTAAAGAATTATTTTAACTTTATTTATTTTATTTTAATGTGTCCAGATAGAAACAGAGAAAGTGAGAAAACAAGCCATCAGGTCTGGGACTCGAACCACTGTAGACTATGTGGGATTCCAGTGCCCTTAAGCACCATGCCCCCTACTGGCTTCAATTGGATTTTTTTTTTTTCCTTTTTGTGGATAAGCTACTAACAGTCCCTTATGTGAGGCATAGTTTGCAAATATATTGTCTCATTCTGAGAGTTGTCCCTTCACTCTAATTATTGTTTCTTTTGCTCTGCAGAAGCTTTTTAGCCTGATATAGTCCCACCTGTCTATTTCTGAGATTATTGCCTATGCTTTGAGGGTTTTATTTAAGAAGTATTGCCTGCTCTGATGTCTCAGAGAATTTCCTCTGTGTTTTCCACCAGTAACCTTCTGGTTTGAGGCTTTATGTCTAGGCCCTTGATAAAATGGATCAAAGTTTTAAATGTAAAGCTTCAAATTTTAAAAATGCTAGTAGAAAACTTAAAGGAAATTCTTGAAGATATTGTAATAGACAAAGGTTTCTTAAACAAGACTCCTAAACCACAAGCAATAATCCCCAAAAGAAACAACTGGAAGTACAACTAGCTCAAAAGCTTCTTCACAGGAAAAGAAACAATTACAGTGAAGCAACAACCCTCAGAATGAGAGAAAATATTTCCAAATTGTTCCTCACACAAGGACTTGATAACCAGAATATATAGGAAAATTAAGCAGCTCACCTATTATAAAAAAATTAAAAATCCAGTTAAAAATAGGCAAATAAACAATTGATTACACACAAGGGAAGATTTACAAATGGTCAATAGGCATATGAAAAAAATGTTCAATGTCTCTTTTCATAAGGGAATACTAATTAAAACCACAATGAGATATCATTAAATCCCAGTTAAAATGTCTAGGGTCCAAAAATAAAAAATAACAAGTGCTGGCAAGGCTGTGGTGAAAAAGAAACATTTACATTGTTGGTGGTAAAGTAAATTAGTACAACCTCAGTTGAAAACAATTGGGAGGTTTCTCAAAAACCTACAAATAGAGCTATCATATGATTCAGTAATTCTAACTCTATACCCAAAGGATAGGAAAATAGTCAGAATGACACACCATGTTTATTGCAGCATTATTCACAATTGCTAAGACATAGACTCAACCTAACTGTCTAAAAACAAATGACTAGATTGTATAATTGTAGTTTATATCCATTACAGAATATTGATCAGTCATAAGAAACCATAAGACCCTCTTGCTTGATGCAAAGTGGTTGAATATAGAAGACTTAATGTGAATTGAGCCACATTTTGAAAGATACACACTATTTCCACACTCAATGTGTTCCAAATATCTTCAGTCTATGGAAAAATGGAAAGATCTGAAGATATGATAACAGAGAGGATAAATACAGATACCAGAGAATATAAAGGAAGGGAGTGAGTGGTAAAGTGTTTTAAAAAAAAAAGAAAAGAAACATTTAACAGATAAAAGAATGCAAAGTTATCTGTTGAAATAAAAACAGTTGATAATTTTTACATTATAAAAATAAAAGTTAAAATTTTTAAAAAGTGCCTAGGAATCAAATTAACCAATAAGGTGGAAGATCAGTATGATTAAAAACCATAAAATATTGATGATGTAAATCCAAGGAAACACCAAAATATTATGAAAAAACATCCCATTTTCATGAATTAAAAAATTGAATATTGTCAAAATGTCTGTATGACCCAAATTAATCTATGGACTCAATATGAATCTTATCAAA
>NW_006159853.1:148168-154020 GCF_000334495.1 Tupaia belangeri chinensis | reverse complement strand
TATGTCTTTCTCTGTCTGTCTGGCAAGCACATGCGCCCTATAGCGAAAACCTCTCCAAAAAATAATAATAATAATAAAATAAAATAAATTAAAAGAAAATAGATAGATGTGTATGAAGTCCTGAATATGTATATTAAGATAATTTTCACAGAGATGAAACATACTTTTCAAAAGATCAGCTGCTGGATCATGTTGATTCTGTTGAGAAAATCATAAAAGTTGTCTATCTTTATTTTGTCTTTCTGTTTTTAAATATTATCTTGTGTTTGTATGAGCAGTTTGGTATTATATGCCTAACATAGTTTTATTTATGTTTAAGTCTGCTTCAGTTTCTCAGAGTCTGTTGCTTATTTTATTCATTAGTGTGAGCTAGAACCATATGTGGAGCTCTCTTCCTCCCTCATTGTCCGGTCTTCCTTGAGACCTTGCTGTGATCACAGTGGAAGCTTATAAACATCCAGTGACCATGACCTTCACCTCATGGAATTAGCCAGGGCTATTCCACAGGTATGTGCACCCCTCGACAGTATCATGACAAGATTAGGGACACTAAACCCTAAACATACCCTGCTGATTCTGATAATCAATAAATTAACCTTTGACTCTAACCTTTGAACAATGTATGTACAAACCAGAACGATGTATGTACAGATATAATAAATTCTTATTTATTTTTTATATAATTTTTCTCTTTGTGATATATTTAGACTATCTTTATCAACCTATGTTTCCCCTTGTTTTGGTGAATATTTAATTGGTTTGTGAATGCTTTGTCCTTAATGTATATTAACCTAAGTATATACTCCCTACAGTATGGACCATTCTCAGCCTGGCTTTCTGCAGAGCATCCTGTCCTGCTTATATATATAAAATAAACTAATATCTTCAACAACAACAACAAAAATGAAACCAAATATATCAAATACATGATGAATCAGGTAACATTACAATAGACATAAGAGAAATACAAAATATCATTAGAGGGTACTATGAGTGACTACATGCCAACAAACAAGAGAATGTGGAGGAGTTGGACAAATTCCTGGGTGCATATGATCTACCAAGATTAAATCAAGAGGACATAGAAAACATGAATAGACCCTTAACAAGCCATAAGATTGGATCAGTAATAAATAACCTCCGGTAAAAGAAAAGCCCAGGTCCAGATGGTTCACTTCTGAATTCTACAAAAGCTTTCCGGAAGAGTTAACCCCTATCCTACTCAAATTATTTCTAAAGATTCAAAAGGAAGAAAAAATTCCAAATTCATTTTAGGAACCCTCCATTATCCTCATTCCCAAAACAGATAAAGACATGACTAAAAAGGAAAACTACAGGCCAATATCACTGATGAATATAGATGCAAAAATTCTCAACAAGATACTTGCAAATCATGTCCAACAACACATAACAAAGATTATTTATCATGACCAGGTAGGCTTTATTCCAGGGATACAAGAGTGGTTCAACATACGCAAGGCCATAAATATAATACACCATATTAACAGAAAGAAAGATAAAAACCATATGATCATTTCAACTGACACAGAGAAAGCATTTGATAAAATACAATATTCTTTTATGATTAAGACTCTCAGTAAGATTGGTATAGAAAGTTCATTTCTCAACACATTAAAAGCTATATATGAAAAACCTATAACTAACATTATACTGAATGTGGAAAAGCTAAAACATCTTCCACTAGAAACTGGTACTAGACAAGGCTTCCCCCTTTCTCCTCTGCTTTTTTACTAAAAAAATGCTGAAAGACTTAGCTAATTCAATAAGAAAAGAGGAAAATGTAAAATCATCAAAATAGGCAAAGAAGAGTTGAAAATATCTTTATTCGCAGATGACATGATAGTATACTTAAAAGGTCTCCAGGAAAACTTCTCAAAGTAATAAATTAATACAGTAAAGTGGCAGGATACAAAATCAACATCCAAAAATCTATAGCATTTCTACATATGAACAACAAGTTGAATAAAATAGATCTGAAGAAAGGAATTCCTTTAAACTTAGTCACAAAATGTATAAAATACCTAAGGATAAACCTAACTTAGGAAGTCAAAGATATTTACAAAGAAAACTATGAAAATATTTGGAAAGATATTGAAAAAGACATAAAAATGGAAGAACATCCCATGTTCCTCAATTGGAATATTTAACATAATCAAAATGGAAGTTCTACACAAATTAAATGGAAGAACATCCCATGTTCCTCAATTGGAATATTTAACATAATCAAAATGGAAGTTCTACACAAATTAAATGGAAGAACATCCCATGTTCCTCAATTGGAATATTTAACATAATCAAAATGGAAGTTCTACACAAATTAAATGGAAGAACATCCCATGTTCCTCAATTGGAATATTTAACATAATCAAAATGGAAGTTCTACACAAATTAAATGGAAGAACATCCCATGTTCCTCAATTGGAATATTTAACATAATCAAAATGGAAGTTCTACACAAATTAAATGGAAGAACATCCCATGTTCCTCAATTGGAATATTTAACATAATCAAAATGGAAGTTCTACACAAATTAAATGGAAGAACATCCCATGTTCCTCAATTGGAATATTTAACATAATCAAAATGGAAGTTCTACACTGATACCGGTAAATCCATTAGGAAAAAGACAACCTCTTTAGTAAATAGTGCTGGAAAAACTGGGTATCCACCTGCAGAAAGATGAAACTGAACCCCCATCTTTCACCATTAACAAAAATCAACTCAAAATGGATCAAAGATCTGAACCTAAGACCTCAAACTATAAAACTACTGGTGAAAAGTACTGGGGAAATTCTGGGAAACATTGGGGTTGGCAAAGACTTCTTAAATAAAACTCCCAAAACACAGGCAATAATCTCTAAAATAGACAGGTGGGAGTATATCAGACGAAGAAGTTTCTGCACAGCAAAGGACACAGTAACAAGTGTGAATTGACAACCCTCAGAATGGGAGAATATTTTTGCAAAATATGCCTCAGACAAGAGACTGATAACCAGAATACACAGGGAACTCAAGCGCCTTATGTGAAAAAAAAAAAAAAAAAGATGAACCCAATTAAAAGATGGGAAAATGAGCTGAACAAAAACTTTCTAAGGAAGACATATGAACAGCCAATAAGCATATGAGGAAATGCTCAACATCCCTCATCATAAGGAAGATGCAGACTAAAACCACAGTTAGATACATAACCCCTGTTAGAATGGGAAAGATTAAAAATATAAAATGTGATTAAGTGTTGGCAATGATGTGGTTAAAGTGGAACTCTCATACACTGTTGGTCGGAATGTCAAGTGGTTCAGCCACTGTGGAGAACAATATGGAGGTTCCTCAAAGATCTACAAACAGAACTGCCATATGATTCAGCCATCCCATTTCTTGGTATCTACCCAAAGGGCAGGACAATGCTCAGTCGGAAAAGTTCTTGTACATCAATGTTTATTGCAGCATTATTCACAGTCACTAAGACATGGAACCAACTCAAATACCCACAAACAAATGAATGAATTGAAGAAGTGTGGCACATATACTCTATGGAATAGTACTCAGCTGTATAAAACAACAAGACGCTAGCATTTGATAGAAAGTGGTCATATATGGAGAATCTATTGCTGAGTGAAGCAAGCCAGGATATGAAAGAAAGAAATATTGTATGTATCTACTTAATATATACTGACTATCTGCACCTTATGGTAGAAATCGAAATATTGGAGGGCATAAAAGCAGTGAAAATAGTTAGGGATGCTGAAGACAGTGTGGAACAGGTTGGGAGAAATGAGTATAAATATGGACAGCAAAAGAATAAATAGAGAGGAATGGCATTAGTGGGATACAGCAATGGTTTTTTACCTCTTGATGATAACATGTCTAGTATTTCAACTGGACTGGTCTGAAAATTCTTTCATGTTGGGTAAATTCTTTTTACAAGAAAAATGATATACAGTGATTGAATGTTTAAAAAATAGAATAAAAATAATAATAATCTGGAAAAAAGATGGGAAAGCTACTTGATGATGTGGATACTAATGTCTTTATCTTGACTGATATACATAGTATTCCTTCTGGAAAAAGAAATGTAATACATTGTAAGGATATATTTTATTCTATATAAACAAGATTATGATAATAATAAAAGTATTTTTAAAAATAAATAAATAATAAAAAAGAATAATGGATTTTTTAAAATTTTATACATTCAATCACTGTACAACACCACAGCTTGTAAAATAAATTTTCCCAACATAAAAACACTACACACCAGTCCAGTTAAAGATATTATTATAGAAGTTATCATCAACAGACAAGTGTAAATTTCTGTGTACCTTAAATGTCTTGGCTCTCTATTTTTCTCCCTAATTCCCCTCCTCTCACCCTCCTCTAAACCCACCCTCCTCCCACAGTATTCACAATGGTCTCCAGCCTTTCAGTTTCTATGATAGAATGTGGACAGCTGATACATATTAAGTGGAGACATACAATGTATTTCTTTCATAGTTTAGCTTGCTTCACTCAACAGTAAATCTTTCATATGTTATCTTCTTTCTATAAAATGCCAGAGTTTTGTTTTTTTATGGTTAAGTAATAATGTATATGTGCCACAATTTTTCAGTCCATTCATCTGTTCATGGACATTTGGGTTGGTTCCATGTCTTAGCAATTGTGAATAATGCCACAATAAACATGGATGTGCAAGCACTTTTCTGACTGAGCATTTTCCTAACCTTTGTGTAGATATTCAGGAGTGGGAATGCTGGATCATATGGTAATTCCATTTGTAGGTCTTTGAGGAACTTCCAAATTGTTTTCCATGGTGGTTGTACTAATTTATATTTCCACCAACAGTATAGGAGTGTTCCCTTTTCACCACAGCCTCACCAGCACTTAACATTGTTTTGTTTTTTCAATCTTAGCCATTCTGATAGAAGTTAAGTAGTATCTCATTGTGGTTTTGATTTGTTTCCCCCTTATGATAAGAGATGTTGAGCATTTTTTCATATGCTTTAATGTTATTGGTATGTCTTCCTTAGAGAGGTGAGAAATGTCTGTTCAGCTCATTGGTCCATCTTTTAATTGGGTTGAACTTTTTTTTTTGTGGGGAGGAGAGAAAGATGCATTAGTTCCCTATACATTCTGGTTCTTAGCCCCTTGTCTGAGGCATGGGGATAATATATTATCCCATTTCAAAGGTTGCTAGTTCACTTTAGGTATTGTTTTTTGCTGAGCAGAGCTTTTTAGCCTGATGTAATCCCATTTGTTTATTTTGAAGGATATTATGTATGCTATAAGGGTCTTATTTAAGAAGTTTTTGCCTGTCCCAATGTCTCCGAGAGTTTCCCCTGCACTATACACAAGTATTTTTATAATATGAGGTCTTCAGTTCAGATCTTTGATCCATTTTGAGTTAATTTTTGTTAATGGTGAAAGATAGAGATCTAGTTTCATCTTTCTGAAGGTGAATACCTTATTTTTCCAACACCATTTGCTAAAGTGGTTGTCTTTTTCCCACTAGATTAACTGGTGCCCTTTGTCAAAAACCGACTGGCTGTACATTTGGGGATTTATGTTCGGATTCTCTATTCTGTTCCATTGGTCGGCGTGCTGGTTTATTTCTAGATATTTTATTTCTTTTGTGGCTATTGTAAAGGGAATTGCTTTCATTGATTCTACATCAGTCAGTTCATTGTTCCTGGATAAAAAATGCCATAGATTTTTGTCTGTTGAATTTGTATCCCATTACTTTACCATATTAATGTATTACTTCTAGTAGTTTTTTTCTGTAGGTTCTTTTATGTTTTCTATGTATATAATGACATCATCCACAAACAGAGATAATT
>NW_006159853.1:147613-148143 GCF_000334495.1 Tupaia belangeri chinensis | reverse complement strand
TCCCTATTTAAAAGTCTTTTATTTTAGTCTCTTGTCTGATTGCATTAACTATGACTTCCAGTACTATACTGAAAAGAACTAGAGAAAGTGCACATCACTGTCATTCAGAATGATGTTAGCTATGGAATTTTTATAGAGGGTTTTACTGTATTGAGAAATGTCCTTCTAGACACAGCTTCATGGCTCCTGCTAACTAGCCATTTTGGGGAAACAGAAATGAAGATTTTCCACAGATAATTTGGCCTCCAGCACACAAAACTCGCATGGTAGGAAGATCCCCTTCAGGCCTCCTGTCTCTGTACCTGTCTTTGTCTCTCTCTACCTCTGTCTCGGTCTCTGTCTCTGTCTTCTGTCCTTTTTTAAAAAATTTTTGCTTGCACGCAGTGCAGTTTTCTAATTTTGGGGTTTCTTTGAAATTTTTTTAAATATTAAATGCATGCTCCTCTCAGATTGAACTTCCAAGTTTGGGAAGAAACCAACCATCAACCAGATGACTAGAAATGACTGCAGGACCACAAGAAATAAAATAT
>NW_006159853.1:140291-146563 GCF_000334495.1 Tupaia belangeri chinensis | reverse complement strand
GAATTTACCAGCACCAGACCAGATCTCCAAGAAGTTCTTAAGGGAGTGCTATGTCAGTAAAATTAAATGCAGACAAACAGAAATAAGAGTTCAAAAACTAAGAAAATGGGCAACTTAATTGTAGGGACAATGTCTGCAGTTGAATATTATATCCCAGAATTCAGTTTGGAGGACTGAACCACAACAGAAGAAAGATTAAGTACATGAGACTGAACTGATGAAACAGCATTCTGCGACTTGACTAAAATATTGCTGCTTTTATTCTAAGCTTTGTTGTCTGGTTTTAAAGGATTTTTGTCTTGTCTTGAGCTGTCAATAGGTTCATGTACCTACTATTTGAACAGAATACTAACCTGTTTCTAGGCTTTAAGTTTCAAGAAAATATCATTACCAGGTCAAAACTGCTTTTCTTGGAATTACCAGCTGAACTTGCTATTGAAAGTAGTTAGATTACTTATGATATTGTATGATCAACAAAATGTTGGGGGGAAAAAAAATTGAAGACAACTGTATATAGCAGAGACAGTGTAATAAGAGAGTGGGAAAGGGCAGAGGATCAAACATGGGGTAAAAATCATATATATACATATACATGTATTTGAAATTAGAAATGGAATATTATTGATGATAACATGCATGATTAAGCCACTATGCAGTTTATTTTAGATGCAAACCACATTTAGTATGTTGTGATGATGCTCAGGTTATGAATGTTAAGTTATTAAAAAAAAAGTTTTGGGAACCAGCAGTTAGCGTAATGGCTATGTCACTGGACTCCCACGTAGTCGACCGCAGTTCGCATCCTGGACCCAGTGGCTTAAAACCCACACCAGGTGCATGTGTGTGCGTGCCCAAGATCCCGAGAGGAGAATGGAGGAGAAGGGATTGAGTTGATTTTTGATAGTGGTGATAAATAAGGGTCCACTTTCATTCTTCTGCAAGTGAATACCCAGCTCTCCCAGCACCATTTGCCTAAAACACTTTATTTTTTCTACTGGATTCTCTGTGCCCTTTGTCAAGAATCAGTTGGTTGTATGCTTTGTCAAGAATCAGTTGTATGTTTTGTCAAGACTCAGTTGGTTGTATCCTCAACTCAAAACTGATTGAGGATCTAGGTGCAGGAAGGTGGTGTGGTGGTTAAGGGTGTTGGACTCCCACATGGCCTACAGTGGTTTGAGTCCCAGATATGGCAGCTGCTTTCTTACTTTCTCTCTCTCACTCTGTCCCTCTCTTGCCAAATTAAAATAAATAAATAAAGGTAAATAAATGATGATTCTTTATCACAATTTTGTAATATGTTTTGAGATCAGGAAGTACTTTATTCCTCTTAAGCAGTATTGCTTTGGTGATACAGGGCCTTTTATGATTCCAGACAAAGTTTGTGATTTTTTTTTTTGTATTTCTGTGAGGAATATCTGGTAGTTTGATTGGAATTGTATTGAATTTTTAGATTAATTTTTCCAATCAAAGAACATGGGATGTTTTTCCACTGTTTTGTATCATTTTTAATTTCTTTTTCAAGTATTTCATAGCTTTCCTTGTAGAGATCATTAATGTCTTTGGTAAGGTTTATTCCTTGGTATAATATCTTGGCTATTGCAGATGAGATTGCTTTCTTCGATTCTGTCTGTTTGTCCATTGTTGATGTATAAAAATGCTATATATTTTTACATGTTGATTTTTGTATCCTACCACTTTACTATATTCATTTATCACTTCCAGGAGTTATTTTGTGGATTATTTTGTATTTTCTATTTATAGCATCATATCATCTGCAAAGAGAGATAATTTCACTTCTTCTTCTTCTCCTATTTGCATGCCTTCAGTTTGACTCTTTTGTCTAACTCCATTGGCTAGAATTTCCAGTACCATGTTAAAAAGAAGTGGAAAAGGGATCAGCAGGTGGCATGGTAGTTAAGGTGCTGGAAACTCCCACATGACCAACCATGGTTTGAGTCCCAGACCTGGTGACTTGATTTCTCCCCTTCCTTCTCTTTCTCTCTCTGTCACTCTCTGGTCAAATAAAAAAATAATTAATGAATTAAATAAAAATAATTTTTAGACAAAGGAGTGGAGAAATGGGGCAGCCTTGTCTTGTTCCAATTTTTATTGGAAATGCTCTTAGCTTTTTCCCATTTAGTATGATGTTAGCTAAGGATTTTTCATAGATGGCTTTTATTGTGTTGAGGAATGTCCCTTCTGTACCTATTTTGCTGAGTCTTAATCATGAATGGATGTTGTATTTTATCAAACACTTTTTCTGCATCCATTTATATAATCATATGGTTTTTATTCTTCCTTGGGTTAATGTGTAGTATTTTACTTATTGTTTTGTGTATTTTGAACCATCCTTACATCCCTGAAATAAAGCCTACTTGGTCATGGAGTGTAATTTTTAAAAATATATTGTTGAATAAGATTTGCTAGTTTCTTCTTAAGAATACTTGCATCATTATTCACCAGGGATATTGGCCTGATTTTTTTGGTCACATCTTTGTCTGGTTTTGAAATTAAGATGGTGGAGGCTTCTTGGAAAAAAATTCTGGAGGGTTTTCTTGTTTTGAATTTTTAGTAAATGTTTAAGGTGAAATGAGATTATTTCTTCTTTAAAATTTTCATAGAACTCAGAAGTAAAGCCATCGTGACCTAAACTTTTACTTTTTGGGAGATTACTTATTACCGATTCATTTCAATTGCTTTTATGGGTCCATTCAGACTTTCCATTTCTTCCTGCTTCAATCTTGCTAAGTTATACATGTCTAGGTTTTCTTGGTTGTTGGGATATAGTCACTTATAGTATTCCCTGATGATATTTTTTATTTATGTTATGTCCATTGTAAAAACACTTATTTCCTTACTGAATTGATATATCTGGTTCCTTTGTTTGTCTTCTCAAACAACCAGTTTTTTGGTATTCTTTATTTTCTGTATAGTTCTTTTATCCTCTATTTCATTTATTACTGCTCAAATATTTAGTATTTCTTCTTCCTGGATTTTTTTATGCTGTTTTTTCAGTTCCTTGAGTTTCTTTGCCATTTTTATGCTTTTTTTTCTTGTGAGCACTAAATGCTGTGACCTTCACTCTTATGACTGCTTTTAGTGTGTCCCATAGGTTATAAGCATTTGTTTATTATCCTTGGTTCCTATGAACTTTTTTATTTCAATCTTAATTTCTTCTGTAGTTGCAAAGTCATTCAGGAATAGGTTGTTTAGTTTCCATGTGTTTGTGTATTTTCGAAGACTATTTCTGTTGATTTAAAATTTAATTCTATCATTGTCAGGAAATAGTTTCTATACTCTCAAATTTTTAAAGGATTTTTTTGTGCACTCTCATGTGGACAGTCTTTGAAATGTTCCATTTTGGGATGAGAAAACCATATTTTTTGTGGTAGTTGAATGAAATACTCTGTAGATGTCTGTCAAGTCCATTTCATGTATGGTATCATTTAGATTGTGTATTTCTCTGTTTATTTTTTGTCTAAATAATCTGTCCAGTGTAGACAGGTTAGTCTTACTGTATATAGTATTTTTTGGTTTAAATTGTTTTTCTTTTAATGTTTTAATATATCTTTCCATTCTTTCCTTGCCTGCATTGTTTCAGTTGAGAAGTCTGATGTTAGCCTATTGAGATAACCTTTATAAGTAACTTGACCGTTTTCCCTTGACATTTTTAGAATATTGTCTTTGTCTTTGATTTTTACCAATCTGGCTATGATGTGCAGAGGAAAGAATCTTTTTGTATTGATTCTATTTGGGGTGTTTTTTTATTTATTGGATCTGAATTTCTCCGTGTTCTCTATATTGGGAAAATTTTCAGATAGTATGTCATGAAAGGTTTTCCATGCCTTTAGCAGATCTTTCTCCTTCTGGAATACCCATTATATGGATATTTGGGCATTTCATGGTGTCTAATTTCCTGTATGTCATCCTTTTAAAAATTATTTTTGGTGATTTATTCTATGTTGGAGACTTTTTCTTCAAGGTCAGAAATTCTTCTTTCTGCATGGTCCAGTCTGATGTTATTTCTTTCAAGGAAGATTTTAATTTCTTGTATTGTGTTCTTCATTTCCAGAGTCCTGTTTGATTATTTTTTAGGATGTCTATTTCCTTACAAAATTCCTCTTTTATGTGCTGAAATGATATTCTCATTTCCTGGACCTGATTTTTCTGTTTTCTCTTCCATCTCATTGAGTTTTGTCAATATGAATATTCAGAATTCTTTTTCTGACATTTCTGTGTATTCTTCTGTGCTATTCTTTATGGTGAGGGGCTACTGTGTTCACCTGGGGTAGAGTTGCTCCCTTGTTTTCTCATGTTTCTTTGGGATCTGTGCTGGTTTTTGGTAATCTGATTCAATATACCTTTTTTTCTATTTATTGGGGAAGATTCTATAGTATTAGAAGAGGAAATTTCACCCTTAGTTCCCAGGTATGTTCTTATTGGAAGACTGTGTCCCCCATATCAGAGAATTTATGGGTAACTTCAGGTGCTTGACTCCTCTACCATACTTTCAGCTTTTGATGAGGTGGTAACAAGCTCAGCTCAGGAGCTATAATTTTGTAAGAGGATCATGTCATGCATTTGCATTGCACAGCACATTTGGCTGTTGTATCAAAAGTTCCAAAGCTCCTCCCAGGGCCCATGAGTGGCCTCACAAGAGGAGGACTGCTGAAGTCAAGATCAAGTCTCCTGGTGGTCTAGGAAGCCCAGACCACTAGAACTCTGGGCAAAAAAAAAAAAAACAACAAAAGTTCCAAAGCTACTCCAGAGCCCCAAGTGTGGACACACAAGAGTAGGCCTGTTCAGGTCCAGGTCAAGTCTCCTGGTGGGCAGGATGAGCCAGACCACTAGAGCACCAAGCGATGGAGTGGCAAAGTTCCAAAGCTACTCCCAAGTCCTTAGTTGGACTCATGAAACGAGGCCTGCTGAGGTCAGACTCATGTCTCCTGGTGAATGGGACAATCCCTGGCCACCAGAGAACCAGGCAACAGAGTGGCAAATGTTCCAAAGCTACTCCAAGGCCCTGAGAACGGATTCATGAGAGGAGGTCTGCTGAGGTTTGACTCAAGACTCCTGGTGGGTTGGGTGAAACCAGGTCACTAGAGCACTGAGCACTGGAGTGGTGAAAGTTCCAAAGCTACTCCCAGGCCCAGAGGGTAGACTCACAAAGGAAGCCAGCTGAGGTCAGGCAAAAATCCAGCCTATTCATGTCTTTATCCATGAGGTGTATTTCTTATAGGCAGCAAACAGAAGGATTCTGGGGTTTTTTGTTTGTTTGTTTTTTATCCACCCATTAACATTCAACATCATTATCTATATTTGTGGGTTTGTCCTGACAATTTGTTAGTCATTTTATTGGTTGTTTTTTATTCTCTCATTTCTGTCTGTCTTCCCTTAGTTTTCCTGATATAGTACTTCCTTCATTATTTCTTAAAGAGTTGGTCTAACATTGGTGAATTCTTTCAGTTTTTGTTTTGTCTGTGAATGATTTTATTTGTTCTTCTCATTTGAAGTATGATCTTGCTGGATATAGTATTCTTGGTTGAAATTGTTTTTCTTTTAGTATTTTGAATATTTTCCCAATTCTTTTCTTGCCTGCATTGTTTCAGTTGAGAGGTCCTATGTTAGCCTGATAGGATAACCTTTGTAAGTGATTTGACATATCTTTCTTGCCATTTTTAGAATGTTATTTTTGTCTGTGATTTTTAGCATTCTTTTTAAAGAATTATTTTATTTACCTTTTTATTTTTAATTTGACCAGAGAAGGAAAGAAAGAGAGAGAGGGAAAGTGAAAAAGTAAGCCTCCAAGTACAGGACTTGAACTGCAATCAGCCATGTTTGATTCTGGCAAGTTTAACCACCATGCCACCTGCTGGCCCTGACTTTTACCACTTTTGCTATGATATGCCATGACTAGAATCTTCTTATGTTGATTCTATTTGTGGTCCTTTGTATTTCTTGATTCTGCATATTTGAATGTGTCTCTAGATTTGGGAAGTTTTCTGCAAGTATTTCATGAAATAGAACTTTTATGCCCTTGTCCCATTCTTTGCCTTCTGAAATACCTATCATTACAATTTTTGGGCATTGTATAATATCTAGTATTTCCCTTTTCTTGTCCTCACTTTTTTTTTTTGAGAGATTTTCACTGTAGGGCGCGTGCGCTCTCCAGACAGACAGAGACAGACATAGAGACAGAAAGCAAGAAATCACCCCCCAGGGGGGATGGTCACGCCGCAATCCCTTCTCCTCCATTCTCCTCTCGGGATCTT
>NW_006159853.1:136273-140169 GCF_000334495.1 Tupaia belangeri chinensis | reverse complement strand
CCCTAAAGAAGTATTTTATTTAACTTTAAAATTTATTTTCATTTGACCAGAGGGGACAGAGCGAGAGAGAGACAGACAGACAGGGAAAGTGAGAAAGCAAGCCACCAGGTCTGGGACTTGAACCATGGTCAGCCATGTGGGAGTCCAGCACCTCAATCACTATAGCACTTACCAGTTCCTGTTGTCCTCATTTTTAAAAATTACTTTGTCATTATTTTTGGTGGTTTTATATTCAAGCTCAGAGATTCTGTCTTCTGCATGGTGTAGTTTACTATTAATACTTTGGAGGGAGGTCTTGATCTTCTATATTACTGTCTTCATCTCTAGAATTTTTGTTTGATCTTTTTAATAGTGTCTATCTCTTCCTCAAATCCTGGAAAGACTTTCTAATCTCTTTCACTAGGAATAGTCTGAACTCTGTTTCTGACATTCTGCAAGTTCTTTTTTTGCTGTCCTTAGTTGAAGAAGAGTTTCTCTTTTCAATTGAGAGAGATATTTCCATGTTTTCCCATAATTTTTGTGCCTTCACACTAGTTTCTAATCACCTGATGGATTTTACACTACTTCCTGCTTTTCTGCTGTTGATTCTACGGTGTTGGGGGGGTAGCATGAGCTGTACTTCTCAGACATGATTTTGACAGAGGGCCTTGTCTTCCAGTAAGAGATATATATAGTCACCTTTCAATGTTGATTCCTTTTCCATTTTCTTGAGACTAGGTTCACCTGAAGTTAACATGTGATGTGTTGGGCAGCAGAAAGAAGCCTGAAGAGGTCTCCTGCCTCAGTTGCCCTCATTTGCTGCTTCTGCTCTCTCATCTGCAGCAGCATAGGCTCCGAGCATAACGACCATGGACAAATGTACCAATAATCTCCACTTCTATCCTAGCCTCTATTCAACACTACAAACAAAAACCTCACATAGCCTCTGCACACAAGGACTAGACAGACATGAGAAAGCATACTTTTGCACTTTGGCATGTCTGGACTCTCTTAATCTGAACGCACTCTGCACAGACTGGGTGCATAGCATGTACTAAACAAAAGTTTTGTAGCTTGATTAGCATCTTACAGAAATCTTAACATATCTGCTAAACTCCTTAACAAAAACCAAAAGCACTAGAGAAGCTTCAACAGGAATAGGCAATAAAGTCATTTATTTATTTATTTCTTTTATTCTTTCATTTTTTAATACAATCAATCACATATGTCACTTAACTTGTAAAGTGAATATTTCAACATGAATAAAGTCATTTAGAGGTTGTTACGAATTCATGTATCCATGTATAGGCACAATCAGTTTGGAAGATAAGGAAGAAGATTTCTATGGGCCTCCATACCTCTTTATAGATAAATGTAAATAGTAACAATGATGAGCTGCAATTTACTGAGCACTGACTATATCAGAATATCAATTCCTGTAACATGGTACTATTATATCTATTTTATAGATTAGTGTACTGATCTCAGATTAAGGAAGTCATTTCCCTAAGGCCACATGGCTAGTACTACAAATAAAAAGCTGAGTCAGCCTTTCACATACACACACACACACACACACACACACACACACACAGAGAAAAAAATCTCATTCCAAAGCCTAGTCCATATTATTACTGCAGTGACAAGAGAGTCTCTTAAAAATACAGATCCTTCATCTTTTGATTGGCACACTATGCAACAGACTCCTTTCATCTATGAGAAGATACTCAGCAAATCAGCACACCTACAAAGGATAACGAGTTTTGACTGAGGAATGGCACCCAGGGTAAAGGGAAACTTAAGTAACTCCACCTAGAAACAAAGCATGTGTGTGTGTGTGTGTGTGTGTGTGTGTGTGTGTGTGTTCATTTTCAGGATGGGAATTAGGGAAGGGAAGATAGGGGAATAGGAGCACAGCTCCTTTAACTATCAGTAATCCATGTTGTCAAAGGAAAGAAGGCATTTCTGACTACATACTTCCTAGTTTCAGTCTTCTTTTCCTCACATTTACATAGTCTATTTTACATTCCAGTGTAACAGAGCCAAAGAGAGTAAGAATAGGTAAGAATGACAGCCACAAAACATTGCTTTGGGGGAATTGCAAATAGAACTCTCTATGAAGGCAGTATTTTATTTCATTGTACCAAAAGTGATCAACTTCTGGCTCACTAACATGACTTAGAGCCTATTTAAATGTCATTTGTCCCCCAGTCACTTGATATTAGATATCCAAACCATAAAGGTGTAACACAACTCTAAAATTCTTCAGCAATGCTACCCTAAATAACATAAATGATACTATGGAAATATATGAGGAGACTTCAAAAACTTTATTAAAATTGGATTTAAAGTAAGAATTAATTTCAGTGCCTTGAAATCATGCATAGTTGTCTTCTGCAAACCTTTTTTAAAGAATAATTTAATTTAATTTAATTTATGTATTATTTTAATTTGCTAGCGGCTCATGTGATCATGAGAGAGAGAAAGCAACAAAGCAAGTCAACAGGTCCAGGACTCAAACTGCAGTTGGTCATATAGGAGTCCAACACCTTAACCATGACACCATCTCCTGGCCCTTCTGAAAACTATTTGAAGATCTCTTGTTTTGTCTTGTGTGTGTGTGTGTGTGTGCGTGCGTAAAGAAATAGGAGTCTTCAATTGTATCTTCAAATTTCAGAAAAGGAAAAAACAGTTTTTATTCAGCAAGAAAGTCAAATCAAGAAGATTTCAATAATGTGTTTGGTTCTAGTCCTTAGATTGAAAAGAGAGCATCCTTTTTGTAAAACCTAGAAATGTTTATTCTTCTTTTAAAATGTAAATTGTCTTTTCTTTAATTCTTCTGCTTAAATAAATAAATAAATAAAATCAGACCTCTTTGACTTGCAAGTGAGGCTGTTACACTTTCACTACCATGGAATGCTTATTAAATAGTTATTCCATTTACCATAGCCACAAAAAGTATAAGATACTTAGGAATAAATCTAATCAAAGAAGTTAAAAACCGCCACAAGCAAAACTATGAGAAGATTTAAAAAAAGAAATTGAAAATTACACAAAATAGTGGAAGGATATCCCATGTTTCAGGATTGGAAGAATCAATATAATCAAAATGGCAATTCTACCCAAATTAATCTACATATTTAATGCAATGCCAATCAAAGTACCAGGCACATTCTTCACAGATCTACGAAAGACAATCATAATATTTGCTGGAATCAGAAAAGACCCCATATTGTCAAAGCAATTCTGCAAAAGAAGAGTGGAGTGGGTGGTATCTCAATCCCTGGCTCAAAAATATACTATAAAGCTGTGGTAATCAAAACAGCATAGTACTGGCACAGAAACAGACATGTGCACCAATGGAATAGAACAGAGTCCCCAGAAATAAACGCCCAAACATACAGTCAACTGATTTTTTTTGAGAGGTTTTCTCACTATAGGGCTCGTCCGCTCGCCAGACAGACAGAGAGAGACATAGAGACAGAAAGCGAGAAATCAAACCAATCCCCAGAGGGGATGGTCATGCCGCAATCCCTTCTCCTTCATTCTCCTCTCAGGATCTTGGGCATGCACGCACACGCGCCCAGCATGAGTTTTAAGCCACCGGGTCTGGGACGCGAACTGCGGTCGACTATGTGGGATTCCAGCGACATAGCCATTATGCTAACTGTTGGTTCCCTGGTCAACTGATTTTTGACAGGGGCTACCAGTCAATCCAGTGGGAAAAGGAAAACCTCTTCAGCAAATGGTGCTGGAAAAACTGGATTTCCACCTGTAGAATGATGAATCTGAATCTCTACTTCTCACCTTTGACAAAAATCAAGCAAAAGTAGATCAAAGATCTAAATTTAAGAACTCAAACCATAAAACAGCTCCTGGAAAACACTGAGGAAACTCTGGGAGACATTGCAGTAGGG
>NW_006159853.1:133994-136237 GCF_000334495.1 Tupaia belangeri chinensis | reverse complement strand
GGGAAAGACATCTTAAATAAGACCCCCAAAGCACAGTAAATGATACCACATTAGATAAGTGGGATTACATCAGACTAAGAAGTTTCTGCATAGCAAAAGACACAGTAATTAGTGAGAATAGATAGCCCTCAGCATGGGAAAATATTTTTGTAAACTATGTATCAGATAAGGGACTGATAAGCAGAATTCACAAGGAAGTCAGGCAGCTGTTCTGAAAAAAAGATGATCAATACTATTAAAAGATGGGAGAATGAGTTGAAAAAAAAAACACTCTCTAAAGATGACATACAATAGCTAAAAGGCCTATTAAGAAATGCTCAACATCCCTCATTGTTAGGGAAATGCAGATCAAAAAAACAATGAGATACCACCTAACCCCAGCAGAATGAATAAGATTTGAAAAACAAAAAATGGTAAGTGCTGGCGGGGGTGTAGTGAAAAGAGAACTCTCTTACACTGCTGATGGGAATGTAAATTGGTCCAACCACTGTGGAGAACAATTTGGATGTTCCTTAAAAATCTACGAATATAACTACCATTTGATCCAGCAATCCCACTCCATGGTATGTACCCAAAGGACAGAAGAATTTTTCATTGGAAAAATACTTGCAAATTAATGTTTATTGTGGCAATATTTACAATTGCTAAGTCATGGAAACAACCCAAATGCTCATGAACAGATGAATGGATAGAAAACCTGTGACACATATACTCAATGGAATACTATTCAGCCATAAAAAACAACAAAACCCTGGCTTTTGACATGAAGTGGATGAGTATAGAAGTCTTACTGCTGAGTGAAGCAAGCTAGGCTATGAAGGAGAGGCATTGTATGTCCCTACTTAATATTTACCGAGTGTCTGCACTGTATGACTGAAACTAATTCACTAAAGGATATAGAAACAGTATATAGATATAAATACCAGATATAGTATGTGTGCATGAGGAAGGTCTGAGGAAGGACATTTGGAAGAAAAATAGGGAGGTAAAGTATTAATGTTACAAAGAAATGTGGAATTATCTGTTGAAGATATTTTGTAGTTTTATCAAGTGTATTAGGGAGAAATCTTCACCTGTTGAAATATTCATTTTGTAAGACAAATATGTGATTGAATGTATAAAAGAAAATAAAATGTAAGCTAAATAATGTGGCTGAATGCATAAAAGAAAATGAAATTTAAAAATTGAAAAAAATAAATAGATTATATATTCCTCATACTTAGCTTGTAAAATTAATGAATTCCATGTTTTAAATTGTTTTGTTTTGCTTTCCACAATGCTGATTTTTAATTCACTTTTTAATTCTGTGTCTGTTTTTTTTCCATATCGACAGCCCTTTACAAAAAAATCTTTCTACAAGTCTGCTCTAAATGAACCAAAGTCCACACAGTAAGTTTGCATATAACTTGTCTTAAGCACAAATGAAGTGAGAGAAAGATGTCTGGAGGAAAAATGGTGCAAGCATCTCGTTTTGGGATTCAGTTGAGAAAACACAGGAGTCAGCACTGTGTAGTAGAAAGAACATGGCACAGAGGCCCAATTCTGCCAATTAATAGCTGTACCACATAATATAAGTTACTTCCTTCTGTCCTATGTCCCCTATGTTTCTTATCTTTAAGGTCAAGTGGAAGAGGAAGTGACGGGGCCATGCAGACAACACAAGCTGGTAAAGAGGCTGCCTCCCATGTCTAAAAGGCAAGGCCTGGACTGGGAAGAAACTGTGAGGCAAGGCCCGGTTTACGAGCCCTCCCTTGTGTCGTTATAATGGCCTGTACTCAATTTCTCTGCCGTGAGCTTTATTGTTATTACGGTACCCTGCAAGGGTAAAATATCACCCCCAACCATTACAATAAAGCCAATTAGTAATCTTGTAGGAATGTAGTTTCCTAAGACTGGCTTGCCAGGGCCAGGAAGTTTGAGACTCCACCACCTGTCTGTTTTAAGCCAAAATTAACATATGTTAAGGTTAAGTTAGTATAAGCCAAATTAGCGTTAGTAACATATGAAAACTAAGTTAGTTTAAGGCTAGTTTTATGTAAATACGCCTTGTTAAAGCTACAGGCCAAAGTTAACTCATGCTAGGCAAAGTCAGCACATTCACCACATAACAGGGATAACAGGGATCCAGAGATAAAACAAAAGAACTCATTAATTAATTGACAGACTCAGCAAACAAAATACAGAAACCCGTGGTTTTTTTTTTTTTTTTTTTTTTTTTTTTAAAAGAAAAACCCGTATTGCGA
>NW_006159853.1:130924-133840 GCF_000334495.1 Tupaia belangeri chinensis | reverse complement strand
ATCCTGTGTTGTCTCCTGAGCTACAAGATCATCTTCCTTTCCCATATGGGTAATAGACTCACCGTCTTTTAATGTAATACATAGATAGTCCATATATTAACAGTGTCTTTACTTAACAAGACAAGATTTCTATCTAGGCCTTTGTAAACAGCAATGTTGCCGCCCTGGTCCAGGACTAAAGTTATCAGGTTGACCTGGGACTAAAGTTACCAAGCTTCCTGCAAGCCCCCTCTTCAAAAGACCCTGTCAAGACTTAAGAAAAAGTGCACCAGACAAATAGACTCCTTCATTCTGAAAACTGTTTGGCTTCATCTGTTCAAACAAGACAGACATCATGTTTTATAATCATTGTTCCTGTGCCTTAAATTTCCTGTTTTGTAGAGTAAATCTTTTATTTCCCCCTCACGCTTCCTACTCCTGTAAAACATCCCTCAATAAATACGTGTTTTTTTTTTTTCTTTTGGAGAGATTTTTGCTATAAGGTGCATGCGCTCGCCAGACAGACAAAGAGAGATATAGAGACAGAAAGCAAGAAATCACCCCCCAGGGGGTATGGTCATGCTACAATCCCTTCTCCTCCATTCTCCCCTCGGGATCTTGGGCATACACGCACATGCACCCAGCGTGAGTTTTAAGCCACCGGGTCCGGGACATGAACCATGGACAACTATGTGGGAGTTCAGCAACATAGCCATTAGGCCAACTGCTGGTTCCCAATACGTGTGTTTGATAGCCACTAGCGCTGCAGTCTGGAGCTGACTCTGGATGTGGTCAGCTGAGAACATGCTAAGAGGCATTGAGGTCTTAGTCTAACTTTGTTCCTATTCATCCGTGTCACCTTCCTGTGTACGAGTCTCAACTAACCCACCCCTGCCGAGGCTGGACCCCTGCAAGAAAGATGAATAAATCAAACTTAAATATGCTGGGAGTACCCATGGCAAAGAAGAAAGTGTGTCTAGCCAGCTTTGGTACTTTACAGACCCCAAGTAACATCCACAGTCCTATTATTATTTAATTTCTTGAAGCAACCAGCCCTGAGCATGTCACCAAGCTAAGTTTCACAAGGTCAAGGATTATCTGTTGGTGACAGTTTACAAGCCTTTCTACCCATGTGTTTGCTATTGAAATTCACAATTATATCTGACTGGAATGGCCTCTGATTCAACCATGTGTGAGGGCCAGGATCTCTAAAAGGGAATTAGCACATTATCTCTTTTGTAGTAAGCCTGACAAGATTTCTCTCTCAATTCTATAGTTCAGTAGTTCCTGTGTCAGTTGCTAGCCCAGAACTATATATTCTCTGACCATGATGGAAATAAACATGAGTTTAATTTCAAGAGAAATCCTCAAAAATAATTGAATACATGAAAATTAACCTACTCCCAAATGACTCCACAACTACCGAAGAAATAAAGACTGAAATCAAAAGCTTCAAGAAAGCCAATGGCAACAAGGACATGAGTTTCCATAATCTATGGAACACTGCTAAAGCAGTCATAAGAGGGAAGTTCAGAGCAATTAGTGTACATAAGAGGAAGGCGGAAAGAAGGCAATTGGATCACCTAAAATAATGCCTGAGGGAATTGGATGAGCAAAAGCAAAAAAATTTTTTAAAAAAGAAACTCCTGGAGAAAAGAAATAATAAAAAATATGAGCAGAAATAAATGAAATAGAAAATAAACAAACTATGCAGAAAATAAATGAAAGTAACAGCTAGTTCTTGGAAAAGTTAAAAAAAATTGATACACCACTAGTGAGACATATTAAGAAGAAGAGAAAAAGGAATCAGGTGAATCAGTACAGCAATGAAGGAAGCAAAATAACAACAGACATAGTAGAAATAAAAACATTATTGGAGGATACTATGAACATCTCTATGCCAAGAAACAAGTTAATCTGGATGAGGTGGACAAATTCCTGGGCACATATAATCACCAAGATTGAGCCAGGAGGATGTAGAAAGTCTGAATAGGCCCACAACAACCTAGGAGATTGAATCAGTTACAAATAACCACCCAACAAAGAAAAGCCCTGACCCTGATCGATTCACCTCTGAGTTCTACAAACCTTTCAAAGAAGAGTTAACACCCATTCTGCTCAAGTTATTTCTAAAGATCCAAAAGAATGAATCTCTCCCTAATTCATTCTATCACCCTTATCCTTAAAACAGGTCAGGACAGGACAAGAAAAAAATACTATACACCAATATCCCTGATGAATATAGATGCAAAGATTCTCAACAAGATACTAGCAAATCGTATCCAACAACTTATAAAAAAGACTATACATCGTGATCAGGTAGGCTGTATCCCAGGAATGCAAGGTTGGTTCAACATATGCAAA
Source organism: Tupaia belangeri chinensis (assembly GCF_000334495.1). Taxonomy (NCBI): domain Eukaryota; kingdom Metazoa; phylum Chordata; class Mammalia; order Scandentia; family Tupaiidae; genus Tupaia; species Tupaia belangeri. The sequence continues at coordinate 131,497 of NW_006159853.1, read as the reverse complement.
ACCATAAATGTAATACACCATATTAACAGGAAGAAAGATAAAAAAACATATGGTCATTTAAATTTATGCAGAAAAAGCATTTAATAAGATATAACATCCCTTCATGATCAAGACCCTCAGAAAAATCAGCATAGAAGGGTCATTACTTAACACAATAAAAGCTATCTATAAAAAACCCATAGTGAACATCATCCTCAATAGAGAAAAGCTGAAAGCTTTTCCACTAAAAATAGGTACAAAAGAAGGATGTGCACTTCCTCCCTCCTCTTCAATATAGTATTGGAAATCCTCACCAACCCGATCAGAAAAGAGGAAAAAATAAAAGGCATTCAAATAGGAAAAAAAGAGGTGAAACTCTCTCTATTTGCAGATGACATGATTACATACATTGAAGACCTAATGGTTCCCATGAAAAAATTCTGGAAGCAATACATGAATACAGTAAAGTTGCAGGATACAAAATTAATATCCAGAAATCTATAGCATTTCTATATACAAACAACAGGCAGATTGAGATAGAACTGAAAAAAGTTATTCCATTTACCATAGCCACAAAAAGTTTAAGATACTTAG
>NW_006159853.1:126188-130187 GCF_000334495.1 Tupaia belangeri chinensis | reverse complement strand
AATCAGAATGACTAAGATTTAAAAAAGGGGGGGGGAGGATAAGTGCTGGCAGGGGGGATAAGTGTTGAAAGGGAAACTCTGCTTGTGGGAATTAAATTGTTCCAACCACTGTGGAGAACAATTTGGAGATTCCTCAAAAATCTGCAACTAGAACTACCATATATCCAGCAATCCCACTCCTTGGTATCTACCCAATGGACAGAAGAATACTTAATTGGAAAAGTGCTTGAACATCAATGTTTATTGCAGCACTATCCACAATTACTAAGTCATGGAAAGTGGAAGAATATGGAAGATTTACTGCTCAGTGTAGCAAGCCAGGCTATGAAGGAGAGGCATTGCATGTTCCCACTTAATAAATACCGAGTGTGTCCACACTCTATGACTAAAACTAATTGACTAAAGGATATAGAAACACAATATATAGATGTAAATACCAGATAATAGTGTGTGTGAAAGAGGAGGGTCTGAGGAAGGACATTTATAAGAAAAATAGGGAGGCAAAGCATTAATGGCTCAAAGAAATGTGGTATTATCTGTTGAAGATATTTTGTGGTTTTATCAACTGTACTAGGGAGAAATGTTCACCGGTTGAAATATCCATCTTGTAAGACAAATAATAATGTGATTGAATGTATAAAATAAAATAAATTTTAAAAAGGGATGATTCTGGAACTCAGATGGAAAAGAGACTAACTTCTCCAGAAATACAGAAAGGGTCTCTGTTCTACATGAATTGGGCAGAGCTGAAAAGAAGAAAGATATTTTAATAAGAAAGAAAAATGAGAGCAACTTTGAAGGCCCCCAGCTAGGGTTCCTCCCTTCCAGACCCCAGTGCTAGTCAGGTAGGAAAACCCTCTCCCTCTTGTTCTCTTCTGTACTTTCTAATTATTTTCTCTTTTAAAACCCAACTTTCTCTTCTGAGTTTTATGCCTAAAGTCAGACATGTGTTCACAGATATGTTCATAACTGCTGTACTTACTACTGAAAGTATTTAGTTTAGTTAAGATATTTTGTGAATCAATAAAATGTGGGGAAAAAATAAACATGGAGAGCAACTGTAGATAGCAGAGACAGTGTATGAAGAGAGTGAGAAATGGCAGAGGGTGAGAGGGGGAATAGAGAAGGGAAAAACATAAAATATGTAAGAAACAAGAAATGGGAAATTATTTGTTGAAGATAACATGTATGGTAATATCTTTGATTGAGCCAATATATAGTGTATTCTGGATGGGAAAACTCATTTTGTATACTGTAATGATATGCAGTAATGAATGCAAAATAAACAAATTTAAAATAAAATAGATGAATAAAATTAAATAAAATAATTACTTTTAAAAAAAATCCAGCTTTCTCTCCTCTTCCTTGTGCCTTTCTCTTGCTAATTGGTCTCTTATTCCTTCACCTAGGATCGAATCTCTGCAGGCATCTGCATCTCTGCCTTTGCTGCCCTTTCCATAGGGTGCACTTGCATGCCGCTTGGTTTTCATTTTAACTCAACTTTATTTTTACATATGTGTTTTCTGCTTTTTTCTCCTCTTTTTGTTCTAGTTCTTTTCTTTCTTCGGTTTTGTTTTTTTGTTTTGTTTTGTGTTGTGTTTTCTTGTTGTTTCTGTTTCCTACTTTCTTTCTCTTTACACTTAATTGTTTTACTGTTCAGTCCTGACCCACTGCCTAGAGAGATCTAGGTGCATTGTAGATAAATTTCTGAATACTGTGAGGCTTAAAGAATGATTTTCTCCTCACCATAATGGTTGTAAAAAGAGTTAAACTCCCCCCTTCATAAATATGACTTCAAAACTCATCCTGTGATTACCATACTGGAGGACACAGTAGAAGGGAGAAAACGGCACCACATTATTTCACAGTAAGGGAAACAAACTAGGTGCATATTAACTAAACATCTGAATATTGTGAGATTTATAGAATTCTTTGTCCCTCACTGTACTGATTATAAAAAGAGTAAAACTCTCCTTCATAAATCCAATTTCAAAACTTCTGCTGTGATTCCCACACTGAAGGACACAGTAGAAAGAAGAAAATAGTACTGAATTATTTCACAGCAAAAGGAAACACACGAGCTCACAGAGAATCCTTCTGCAACAAATTAACCAAACATGAATGCATTACCAAATTACTAAAAATTGGAGAAGAGCCTCGAGGGCAAGAGAATCAATTAATACATCTCCAGCAAGAGAACACTGTAACTTATCTCCAAGTAGGAAAAAATTAGAAGACATAACCTAAATGTCAGAAAAATAATTTAAAATATTCATGGGAACAAAATTCTATGAGATGAAAGAAAAAAGAGTTAGAGAGCTCCAAGAGATTAGGAAGTCCTTCCACGATATAAAAGAAGAATTAGACACCATAAAAAAGAATCAAGTGGAACTGTTAGATATGAAGGCTGTAATACAGGAAATCAAAACCTCCCTTGAAAGTATTAAAAGCAGGTTAGACCATGCAGAAGATCAAATCTCAGAAGTAAAAGACAAAACCTCTGACCAAGAAAAAAATTATCAAAACTGCTGAGAAAATAATGAAGAAAAATGAGGAAAATACAAAAGAAATACTAGATAACATGAGACGCTCAAACATACAAATAATTGGTATCGCAGAAGATGAACAAATGAATAAGGACATTAATAATCTATTCCACAAAATCCTGGAAGAAAACTTTCCAAGTCTAGAGAAGCACTCAGACATTCAAACAGAATAAATACAAAGAACTTCAAATAAAATCAAGTTAAGAAGATCTCCACAACACATCATAGCCAGATTGGCCAAAACCACACATAAATACAAGATACTAAGATTAGCAAGAGAGAAATGTCGAGTTACTTACAAAGTCTTGTTAATACTAGACCTCTCATTGGATACAATGCAAGCAAGGAAGAATGGGGAAATGTATTCAAAATGTTAAATGAAAACAATTTCAACCAAGAAAACTATACCTGGCAAGATTATACTTCATATATGAAAAAAAGATAAAAAACATTTTGGGATAAACAAAACCTGAAAACATTTACCAATTCCAGACCAGCTCTTCAAGAAATTCTGAAGGGAGTACTACACCAGGAAAACTAAAGACAGACAGACAGCAATAAAAGAACAAAAATCAACCAAGTATATGACCAACTTAATGATAAGGACAAGTCTGGAAATATAGATATTTAAGTTGAATGTTAATGGATTAAATTCTCCAATCAAAAATCTACAAATAGAACTACCATATGATCCAGCAATCCCACTGCTTGGTATCTACCCAAAGGACAGAAGGATACCTAATCAGAAAAGTGCTTGCACATTGATTTTTATTACAGCACTATTCACAATTGCTAAGTCATGGAAACAACCCACATGCCCATGAGCAGATGAATGGATAAAAAATCTGGCTCATATACTCAATGGAATACTATTCAGCCATAAAAATACAACAAAACCCTGGCTTTTGACAGGAAGTGGATGAATATGGAAGATTTACTGCTAAGTGAAGCAAGTCAGACTATGAAGGAGTCCTCAATTAATATATACCGAGTATCTGCACTCTATGAATGAGACTAATTCACTAAAGAATATAGAAACACAGTATATAGATGTAAATACCAGATATAGTATGTGTGCAAGAGGAGGGTCTGAGGAAGGACATTTATAAGAAAAATAGGGAGGCAAAGTATTAATGTCACAAAGAAATGTGGTATTATCTATTGAAGATATACTGTAGTTTTATCAACTGTACTAGGGAGAAATGTTTACCTGTTGAAATATCCATTTTGTAAGACAAATAATAATGTGATTAAATGTATGGAAGAACATGAAATGAAAATAAATAAATAAATAAATTCAAAACAAAAAACATTTTATCAAATGTTTTTTCTACATTGATTGATATAATCATATTGTTTTTATTTTTCCTTTTGTTAATGTTATATATTACATTTATTGTTTTGTGTAGGTTGAACCATCCTTACATCCCTGGAATAAAGCTTACTTGATGTA
>NW_006159853.1:120128-126104 GCF_000334495.1 Tupaia belangeri chinensis | reverse complement strand
TAATTAATAATAATAAAATAAATTCTTGGATCAAGAGACACAGACTGGGTGAATTCATTAAAAATAAGAAACTCTTCATCTACTTGTCTTCTTTCTATATCTGTCTCTCAATCTCCTTCTCCCTTTCCCTCAAAATATTTCTATCTTATATATATGTATTTTTTTTAATCTGTAGGTTCCATCTCTTGACTCTGATCTCTTCTTTCTCTTGCTAATTTCAGAATCCATGTGCACCTAAGGTGGGCTTTCCCTGACCCTTTAACAGGAAAAAAAAATCTCTGCTCCAAACCTCTCCTTCCAGCCCAACATTCAGTGAAAGGCCAGACTCCATGTGCATCTGAGGTGGGCTTTCCCTGCCACTTTAATGAGAAAAAGCCTCTGCTCCAAACGTCTCCTTCTGGTCCAACACTCAGTGAAAAGCCAGAATGGAGCAAGTAACATATAATCAGATGACCAGATGACCAGAAACCACCACCACAGAGGCACAAGAAATATGGGGAATTAAGAAAATATCTCTCTCCCAAGGGGAAAGAATAGCACTTCTTCATCCACAGACAGTACAATGGAACTCCTGGAAATATCAGATAAATATTTTAGGACATACATAGTGACAAAGGTAACAGAAATTCAAGAGAAGAGAGACAACAAACTCCCAGAGATGCAGGAGAAAAGAGGAAATGAATTCCAGGATATGAGGAACTTCTTGCACAATCTGAAAGAAGAAATACACACCATAAAAAAAGAATCCAACGGAACTGTGAGAGATGAAGATTGTAATACAGGGAATTGAAACCTCCCCTGAAAGTATTAAAAGCAGATTAGATCATACTGAAAATCTAATCTTAGATGTAGAAGATAGAACCTCTGCCATAGAAGAAATTCACCAAAAAGACTAAGAAAATAACCTAAAAAAATGGGAATAACATACAAGTAATAATAAATACCATTAGATGCCCAAACATCCATCTGTATAATCAGTATCTTAGAAGGTGAAGAAACTAATTAGAGCATTGATAATCTATTCTATGAAATCCTGCAAGAAAACTTTCCAAACCTAGGGAGGCATTTAAATATTCAGACCCAAGATATACAAAAGTCCCATATAGAATCCACCCAAGCAGATCTTCTCCAAGGCACATCATAGCCAGATTGACCAACAGCATAGACAGAGATAAGATACTAAAATTGGCTAGAGAAAAATGTCAAGTTACTTTCAAATGATGTCCCATCAGGCTAACATTGGACATCTCACTGGAAATAATACAAGCAAGGAAAAAAATTGGAAAATATATTCAAAATGTTCAGTGAAAAACAATTTCAACCAAAAATACTGTATCCAGCAAGATTATCCTTCATGTCGGAAGAAAAAATAAAAACATTCCCAGATAAACAAAACCTGGAATAATTTACCAACACTAGACCAGCTCTTTCACATGTTCTGAAGGAAGCACTATACCAAGAAAACTAAAGACAAACAAATAAGAGAACAATAAATGACCAAGAGAAAAGCCAAGTAAATGGTAGAGAAAAGTTCTAAAATATCGGTAATAACGTTGAATGTTAGAAAGACCAGACAACAGTAACACTGCAAATCCAGCAGAAGAGATTACATGAGACAGAACTGCTGAAATAGAATTCAATTGCTTTTTTCTAAAACATTACTGATTTTCTTCTATGCTTTGTTTTCCATATTTAGGAATTTTTGTTTTCTATTGAGTTGTTGAGCTCAGCAATGTGTTAAAGAATTTTTATAATTGAAACATAAACATTTCTCACTTCCTGACCCTTTTGAAATTGGAAAATATTTGTGAGCATTCTTATTTTGTGGCAAAATGTTTATTTGCATAAGTTCAATAATAAAATAGTATCTGTTGCCTTGCATAAAAAATTGAATTCTTACAGGGCTTTGTACAAACAACAGACAAAATTGAGATTAACTTAATTTTTTTCACAAATAATTTAGTTCATACCTTTCTTTATTAAAAGGGGAATAAAGAGAGAGGAAAAAAATTGTTTCAGATAAAAATTACAGTGCACTTGTCACTAGATTCTAGTATTGTCCGTACTTTTAGATCGTTTTTGAATCAATAAAGTGTGAAAAAAAAGTTTAGTGTGGAAGGGTGGGAGGGAAAAGGGGAAGGAAAAAATGGGTAAAAGTATGCTTAATTGACAGAAAATGAAAAGCTAATTGCTGATGATAATGTATATAGTATTATCCTAATCTTGACTGATATGTGTGGTTTTTGTGTCAAAAAATGTATACTATAAAGACATGCGATGAAATGTATATTAAAATAAATGTGTAAATAAATGAATAAATAGAAATCCTTCATCTGCTGCATACAAGAAACACATCTCATGGATAAAGACATAAATAGATTAAAAATAATGGGCTGAAAAAAGGGTTTCTGTGCCAATGGAAACCAGAAAAGAGCTGGAGTTGCTATACTGATTTAGGCCAAAATAGAATTTCAAACAAAAACCATAAGAAGAGACAAAAAAAGCATTATATAGTAGTAAAAGGGCTAATTCATCAAGAAAATAAAATGCTTAGAAATATCTACACACTCAACTCAGGAACAATCAAATATGTAAAGGAAAGACTGCTAGATCTAAAAGGAGACATAGATTGTAACACACCAATTGTAGGAGATCTCAACACCTCATTATCTTCTTCACACAGATCTATGAGACAAAAAATAAACAAAAAGATTCAGGACCAAAATGATGCCATATATCAGATGGACTTGACAGATATCTATAAAGCTTTCCACCCCCAAAACACAAAATATACATTTTTTCTCAGCCCTGCATGGTATCTTCTTGAAAACTGACCTGGAATAAAGCCTACCTGATCATGATGTATAAGCTTTTTTATAAGTAGTTGGATATGATTTGCTAGTATCTTCTTGAGAATCTTTGCATCTATATTCACCATAGATAATGGTCTATAGTTTTCCTTCCTTGGCCTGTCCTTATCTGTTTTAAGAATAAGGGTGATGTAGGCTTCATAGAATGAATTAGGGAGATTCACCCTTTTGGATCTTTAGAAATAACTTGAAGAGAATGGGGGTTAACTCTTCTTTGAATGTTTTGTAGAATTCACAGGTGAATCCATCAGACCCAGGGCTTTTCTTTGTTGGGAGGTTATTTATTACTGATTCAATCTCCTGGCTTGTTATGGGCCTATTCAGACTTTCTATATCCTCCTGGCTCAATCTAGGTATATTATACGTGTCCAGGAATTTGTCCATCTCATCCAGATTATCTTGTTTCTTGGCATACAGATGTTCATAGTATCCTCTAATAATGTTTTGTATTTCTACTATGTTGTTATTTAACCTGCTTAATTGCAGATCTGATTCACCTGGTTCCTTTCTCTCTTCTTAATAAGTCTCGATAGTGGTGTGTCAATTTTGTTTATCTTTTCAAAGAACCAACTTTTACTTTCATTTATTTTCTGTATAGTTTTTTCATTTTCCATTTCATTTATTTCTGCTCTTATTTTTATTATTTCCTTTCTCCTGCAATTTTTTGGATGATTTGTGGTTGCTTTTCCAATTCTCTGAGGCATGGTGTTAGGTGATCCATTTGTCTTCTTTCCATCTTCCCCTTATGTGCACTAATTGCTCTAAACTTCCCTCTTATGACTGCTTTAGCAGTGTCCCAAAGATTATGGAAATTCTTGTCCTTGTTGTCATTGGCTTTCATGAATCTTGATTTCAGTCTTTATTTCTTCAGTAGTTGTGGAGTCATTCAGGTGTAGGTTATTTAGTTTCCATGTATTTGAGTATTTTTAAGGATTTCTCTTAAAATTAAACTCAAGTTTAATTCTATCATGGTCAGAGAGGATGCTGGATATAGTTTCTATGTCTTTCGATCTGTAGAGGCTTGCTTTTTGCCCTATGATGTGTTCAGTCTTCGATAAGCTTCCATGTCAGGGTGAGAAAAAAAGTGTATTTCATGGGTTTTGGGTGGAAAGTTCTATAAATGTTTGCTAAGTCCATTTAATTTATGGTATCATTTAGATACTTTATCTCTTTACTTATTTTTTGTCTAGATGGTCTGTCCAGAGCAGATAGTGCAGTGTTGAGGTATCCAACAATTAGTATGTTGCAGTCTATCTCCTCTTCTAGATCTAACAGTCTTTCCTTCACATATTTGGGTGTTCCTGTGTTAGGCACATAGATATTAATTAGCATTGTATCTGCTTGATCAATTGACCCTTTTACTACAATATATTACCCTTCTTTGTCTCTTAGAACAGATTTATTTTTAGAGCCTATTTTCTCAGAAATTAATATCATGACTCCAACTTTTTTGGTTCCCATTTGCATGGAAGACTTTTCCAACCCTTCAATTTCAGTCTTTGTATGTCTTTATCCATGAGATGAGTTTCCAGTAGGCAATAGATAGAGGTTTTCTGTCTTTTAATCCATTCAGCCAGTCTGTGTCTCTTGATTGGAGAATTTAATCCATTAACATTCAATGGTATTATTGATGTTACTGGACCTGTCCCAACGTTTAAGTTGACCATTGCTTTCTTGTCATTTGTTTCTGGCTCTTATTTCTTTAGTTTTCCTGGAACAGTACTTTCTTCAGGGACTCTTAGAGAACTGGCCTGGTATTTGCAAATTCTCCCAGGTTTTCTTTGCCTGAGAAAATTCTAATCTTTTTTTCCCATATGAATGAGAATCTTGCAGGATATAATAATAATAGTTGAAATTGTTTCTCTCTTAACACTTTCAATACATCTTTCAAGGAATGCAAGGTTGGTTCAATATACTCAAAACCATAAATGTAATATGCCATATTAACAGGAAGAAAGATTAAAAAAAACATATGGTCATATCGATTGATACAGAAAAAGCATTTGATAAGATACAACATCCCTTCATAATCAAGAAACTCAGCTAAATTGGCATAAAGCGTCATTTCTCAACACAAAGCTATGTATGAAAAACCCATAGTGAACTTCATCCTCAATGGAGAAAAACTGAAAGCTTTTCCACTAAAAATGAGTACAAGACAAGGATGCCGACAACCTCCATTCCTCTTCAATATAGTACTGGTAGTCCTCGCTGCTGCAATCAGAAAAGAGGAAAAAAATAAAAGTCATTCAAATAGGAAGAGAATAGATAAAACTCTCTTTATTTGCAGGTTACATGATTGTATACATAGAAGACCCAATGATATCCACGAAAAAATTCCTGGAAGTAATAAATGAATACAGTAAATCTGCAGGATATAAAATCAACATACAAAATCTATAACCACTATTTCTATATATGAAAAACAGGCCAATTGAGATAGAACTGAAATAAGTTGTTCCATTTTCATAGCCACAAAAAGTATAAGTTGTTTCCATTTTCATAGCCACAAAAAGTATAAGATACTTAGGGATAAATCTAACCAATGTAGTTAAAGACCTCCACAAGGAAAACTATGAGAAGATAAAAAAAGAAATTGAAAATGACACAAAAAAGTAGAAGTATATCCAATGTTCCTGGATTGGAAGAATTAATATAATCAAAACGGCAATTCTAACCAAATTAATCTACATATTTAATACAATGCCAATCAAAGTACCAGACACATTCTTCACAGATCTAGGAAACACAATCATAAAGTTTGTCTGGAATCATAAAAGACCCCTTATTGCCAAAGCAATTTTGCACAATAAGAGTGGAGTGGGCTGCATCTCACTCTCTGACCAAAAATAGACTACAAAGATGTGCAAATCAAAAAGCATGATACTGACACAGAAACAGACACGTGGACCAATGGAACAGAACAGAGTCCCCAAAAATAAATGCCCAAACATACAATCAACTGATTTTTGACAGGGGGTACCAGTCAATCCAGTGGGAAAAGGAAAACCTCTTCAGCAAATGGTGCTGGAGAAACTGAACCTCCACTTGCAGAAAGATGAATCTGAACCCCTACCTCTCACCTCTGACCAATATCCCGTCAAGG
>NW_006159853.1:112136-119443 GCF_000334495.1 Tupaia belangeri chinensis | reverse complement strand
GGACAGAAGAATACTTAATTGGAAAAGTGCTTGCACATCGATGTTTATTGCGGCACTATTCACAATTGCTAAGTCATGGAAACAAACCAAATGCCCACAAACAGATGAATGGATAGAAAAACTATGGCATATATACTCAATGGAATACTATACAGCCAGAAAAATCTCTGGCTTTTGAAGGAATTGGATGAATATGGAAGATTTACTGCTGAGTGAAGCAAGCCAGGCTATGAAGGAGAGGCATTGTATGTCCCTACTTAATATAAACCAAGTGTGTCCACACTCTATTATTGAAACTAATTGACTAAAGGATATAGAAACACAGTATATAGATGTAAATACCAGATATAGTGTGTGTGAAAGAGGAGGGTCTGAGGAAGGACATCTGGGGGAGGGGCAGGAAGGCAAAGCATTAATGGCACAAAGAAATGTGGTATTATCTATTGAATATATTTTGTAGTTTTATCAATAGAACTAGGGAGAAATGTTCACCTGTTGAAATATCCATTTTATAAGACAAATAATAATGTGATTGAATGTATAAAAGAAAATGAAATGAAAAAAATAATAAAGAAAGAAAACTGACCACTTGATAAGGCACAAAACTAGCCTTTACAGATTGAAAGGGATAGAATCTATATCCAGCATCTTCTCTGACAATGATGGAATTAACTTGATATTAAACTCAGGAAATATTCCTAGAAAATACACAAATACATGGAAACTAAATAACCTACTTTTGAATGACTTCACAACTATGGAAGAGATTAAGAGAGAAATCAAAAAATTCATGAAAACAAATTATATGAATGCACAAGCTTTCCAAATATATTGGACACTGCAAAAACAGTAATAAGAGGAAAGTTCATAGCAATTAGTGCACATAAGAAAAAGAAGGAAAGGAGGCAAAAGGACTACCTAACATCATGCTTAAGGGAATTAGAAAAACAAAAACAAAAATATCCAAAACATGTCAGGAGAAAAGAAGTAATAAAGATTAGAGCAGAAATAAAGGAAATGGAAAACAAAATATATGGCAAATAAATGAAAGCAAAACCTGGTTCTTTGAAAAGATAAACAAGATTGACACATCATTAGCTAGAATTCTTAAGAAGGGACAAAAAGAACTTTATAAATCAATTTTCAATAAATCAGGCAACATTACAACAAACATAATAGAAATACAAAGCATCATGAGAGGATACTGAGTACACCAACAAGGAGAAAACTCGATTCAGATGAACAAATTCCTGGATATATATAATCTACCAAGTTTGACACAGGAGAACATAGAAGTCTGAATAGACCCGTAACATGCAATGAGATTGAATCAATAATAAATAATCTTCCAATAAAGAAAAGTCCAGGACCCAATGGCTTCACTGATTAATTTTACAAAAACTTAAAGAAAAGGTAACCCCATTTTACTCAAACTGTTTCTAGAGATCCAAAAGGAAGGAACCTTTCCAAATTCATTCTATGAAGCCTCCATCTCCCTCATTTCCAAAACAGATAAGGATACAACAAAAAAAGAAACTACACAACTGTGGAGAAAATAGGATAACTACAGACCTATATCTCTGCATCTGATGAATATAGATGCAAACATTCTCAACAAGATATTTTCTAACTGTATTCAACAGCATATAAAAAAGGTTATTCATCACAATGAGGTAGAATTTATTCTAAGGATGCAAGTGTGGATCAACATAAGCAAAACTAAAAATGTAATATACCATATGAACACAAAGAAAGATAAAAACTATATGATCATTTCAATCAATGCAGAAAACCCCTTTGACAAAATACATTCCTTCATGATTAAGACTCTCAGGAAAATTGGCATAGAAGGATCACTGCTCAACATAATAAATGCCATCTACGAAAAACCTATAGCTAACGTTATACTGAATGGAGAAAAGCTAAAAGCTTTTCCAGTAAAAACTGGTAGTGGACAAAGCTGCTCACTCTCTCCACGTCTATTCAATATAGAACTGGAAGTCCTAGTCAATGCAATCAGACAAGAGAATAAAATAAAAGGCATTCCAATACAGAAAGAAGAGTTGCAACTATCTCTGTTTGCAGGTGACATGATTGTATACACAGAAGACCCAATAATATCCACAAAAAACTGCTGGAAGTAATAAGTGTATACAGTAAAGTGGCAGGATACACAATTAACTTACAAGGGACCAGCAGTTAGCGTATTGGCTATGCCACTGGACTCCCTTGTAGTCGACTGTGGTTCCAGTCCCGGACCTGGTGGCTTAAACTCACACCAGGCGCATGTGCATGCATGCCCAATATCCCAAGAGGAGAATGGAGGAGAAGGGATTGCGGCATGGCCATCCCCCCTGGGGAGTGATTTCTCGCTTTCTGTCTCTCTGTCTCTGTCTTTCTGGTGAGTGCACGTGCCCTATAGTAAAGACCACTCCAAGAAGAAAAAAAATAACTTACAAAAATCTATAGCTTTTCTATGTACAAACAACAAGCAGAGACAGAACTGAAGAAAGTAATCTCATTTACCATAGCCACAAAAAGTATAAAATACCTAAGAATAAAACTAACCAAGGAACTCAAAGACTTCTATAAGAAAAACTATGAAAATTTTAAAAAGTTATCAAAAATGACACAAAAAAGTGGAAGAACATCCCATGTTCCTGGATTGGCAGAATGAATATAATCTAAATGGCAATCCTACTCAAATTAATATACATATTTAATGCAATCCCTATAAAATTACAAGAGACATTCTTCACAGATCCAGAAAAGATTATCATAGAATTTGTCTGGAACCATAAAAGACCCCATGGGACCAGCAGTTGGCACAACAACTATGTCACTGGATTCCCAAGTAGTCCACTGCAGTTCGAGTCCCACACCTGATGGCTTAAACTTATGCCAAGCATTTGTGCGTGTATGCCCAAGATCCTGAGAAGAGAATGGAGGAGAAGGGATTGTGGTGTGGCCATCCCCACTGGGGTGTGATGGTGTGATTTCTCACTTTCTGTCTCTCTGTCTTTCTCTGTCTGTCTGGTGAGCGTGTGGGTCCTACAGCAAAAACCTCTCAAAAAAAAAAAAACATTAATGTCAAAGCAATCCTAAGCAAAAAGAATAGAATGGATGGCATCTCACTTCCTGATCCCAAAATATATTACAAAACTGTGATCATCAAAACACCATGGTACTGGCCTAAAAACAGACATGAGGACCAATGGAAAAGAAACCCCAGAAATAAACACCAAAACATAGAGCCAACTGACCTTTGACAAAGGGGACCAGTCAATCCACTGGGAAAAGGAAAACCTCTTTAGAAAATGGTGCTGGAAAAACTGGGTTTCTACCTGCAAAAGATTAATCTGGGGACCAGCAGTTGGCATAATGGCCATGTTGCTGGACTCCCATATAGTCAACCATGGTTCAAGTCCCAGACCTGGTGGCTTAAACTCACACCGGGCACATGTGGTTTGTGCCCAAGATCCCGAGAGGAGAATGGAGAAGGGATTGTGGCATGGCTATCCCTTCCTGGGGGGGGGGGATTTCTTGCTTTCTGTCTCTCTATTTCTTGCTTTCTGTCTCTCTGTCTCTCTCTTTCTGGTGAGCTCACATCCCCTATAGCAAAAACCTCTGAAAAAAAAGATTAATCTGAACCCCTATCTGTCACCATTGACAAAAATCAACTCAAAGTGGATCAAAGATCTAAACCTAAGACTCAAACTATAAAAATAATGGTGGAAAACACTGGGGAAACTCTGGGAGACATTGGTATAGGTAAAAACTTTAAGCAAGACCCCAAAACACAGGCAGTAAGCCCCAAATCAGACAGGTGGGATTACATCAGATTAAGAAGTTTCTGCACAGCCAAGGACACAGTAATTAGTGTGAATCAATACTCCCTCATAATGGGAGAAAATTTTCGTAAACTATGTCTCAGATAAGGGACAGATAACCAGAATACACAGGGAACTCAAGCAATGTACCCAGAAGAAAAAGATTAACCCCAATTAAAAGATGGCAAAATGAGCTGAAGAAACAATTCTCTTAAGAAGACATATGAACAGTCAAAAAGCATATGAAAAAAATGCTCAACATTTCTCATCATAAGGGAGATGTAGACCAAAAGCACGATGATATACCATCTAACCCCAGTCAGAATGGCAAAGATGAAAAGAAAAATGACAAATGCTGGATGGGATGTGATGAAAGGGAAACTTTCCTACATTGTTGATTGGAATGTAAATTTGTACATTGATCCAGTCACTGTGGAGAACAATATGGAGGTTCCTCAAAGACCTTCAAATAAAACTACCATATGATCCATCAATTCCACTCCAAAGGACAGGAGAATGCTCAGTAGAAAAAGTGTTTGCACAGCTATAGTTATTGCCGCATTACTCACTATCGTTAAGACATTAAACCTACCCAAATATTCACAAAGAGACGAGTAGATTTAAAAAGTGTGGCACATATACTCCATGGAATACTATTTAGCCATTAAAAAAAAGCTCTGGCATGAAAGTGGACGAACATGGAAGGTTTACTGCTGAGTGAAGCAAGTCATGCTATGAAACACATACCGACTTTCTACACTGTATGGTAGAATTAAAGATTGGAGGACTTAAAAGCATTAAAAATTGTTATGGACACTGAGTACAAAGTGGAAGGAGAGCAGGAGAGGGGAAGAGTGCAGGAAGAAAAACTTGGGAAAAAATGGAGAAGTAAGACATTTGTCGGACACAGATATGATTTACGGCCTGTTGAGGATGTCTCATACAGTATTCTCAACTCACCTGATGTGTAGCTTATATCATGTTGGGTAAAAATCCCTTTATAATCTAAATGTTGTATAGTGATTGAATGTATAAATAATAATAATAAATCATAAAAAATTTAAAATAAAACAAAACAAAACAAAAATAAATGCCAATGGGTAAATATGTACAAAATGTCCAAACAGCCTGCTTTTTTTCTTTCATTTTCATTTTTTAATATATTCAACCACTGACTATAAATACACTTTGCAAAATAAAATTTCCCATTGTGATTGCACCGTATGTTAGTCCAGTTAAAGATGTTATCATAGGGAACCAGCAGTTAGCGTAATGGCTATGTCGCTGGAGTCCCACATAGTCGACCGCGGTTCGTGTCCTGGACCCGGTGGCTTAAAACTCACGCCGGGCACGTGTGCATGCGTGCCCAAGAATCCGAGAGGAGAATGGAGGAGAAGGGATTGCGGCGTGACCGTCCCCCCTGGGGGGGTGATTTCTCGCTTTCTGTCTCTATGTCTCTCTCTGTCTGTCTGGCGAGCACACGCGCCCTACAGTGAAAATCTCTCAAAAAAAAAAAAAAAAGATGTTATCATAAACAATTTTCCACTTTTGTGTCCCTTAAATATTTTGTTTCTTTTCCCCCTTGATTGCCTTCTGCTCATTCTTCCTCATTTCCCATCCTCCTCCCACACTGTAAGCCATATTTTTAATCTCTCTCTTTTTCTTCTTTCTTTTGTTGATTTTCTATTTCTCCTTACTCCCTAGGACTGCCCCCAGCTCTCCAGTAGAGCCCAGTCACATCTCATGTCCCCTGGCCTGAAAGGGATACTGAGGCACGGCCAGTCACTGGCCCCAGACCCAGCTCTAGAACCGACCCCAGCCCATCTTCCCTATCTCTAGAGACACCCTCTGTTAGAAAGATAGGCAGCTATTCTTATCTCTCCTCTTTCTTTTCTTAATTTCTTACTTCTCCTTACCACACAGGACTGCCCCCAATCTCCAGCAAAGCCTAGTCCCATCTTCTGTCCTCTGGACTGAAAGGGATAGTTAAGCAGGGCCAGGCACTGACCCCAGCTCCAGCTACAAGATGTCTCCCACTCACCTCCCACAATCCTAGAGTCCTTTTCTGTTAGAAAGGTAGGCAGCATTTTTTCCACTCTTATTCTTTCTTTTCTTAATTTACTACTTCTCTTTACTCACTGGACTTCCCCCAGCATTCTAGCAGATCCCAGTCCCATCTCCTGTACCCTGGCAAAATCACACACTTTACTTGCAAGTGGCACATGATTGTTCTTTATTCTCTTTCATTCTCTATTTTCTTCTCTCTTATATTGTCAACTCATCCTCATCCTCTACCCACACAGAGGAACTAAACAGGTCTTGAATCACAGTTTTCAATTACCCTTGTATGGTGAGGTCCCCTGGGATCCTTCCTTTTACTGAACCACCTGCAATAAAGGAGAAAATTATCTTTAGGTACCTGAATAGAACATTCCCCTGTGGAGAACACATAGCTAAATACAGCAGAAGAGAGACTTTGGCACACACCAGTCCATGGCAAAAGTGAAGCACACTTGTTCCCAGTAGAAGAAACAGTCTCCAAAAAGGTATCCAAAAGTGAATCCATCTCTGAATGGCTAGAAGTAGAAGAAGGCCCTAAGGTCTGAACAAACCAAGAAATATATCTTCATCAAAAGAACACAGTAACTCTATTCCATCTCTTGACAACATAGAAGAAGTTAACAAAATGTCAGAGAAAGAATTTAGAACATTCATAGTGAAAAAACTATGAGTTGCAATAGAAAAGAGACAATGAACAACAGAAGATTCGTAAGACCTCCCATGATATGAAAGTAGAAATGGACACTATAAGAAATAATCACATGGAACTATTAGAGACAAAGTCTTTAGTATAGGAAATCAAAAACTTTCTCGAAAGTATTAAAAGTTGATTAGACAATGCTGACAATCGAATCTCAGACATAAAAGATAAAACCTAAGACCTAGGAAAAAAAAGAGAAAATGACAAAAAAATGAGGATAATATATGAGAAATACTGGATTCCATTAAGCATTTAAATATCTGAATAATTGGTGTCCCAGAAGGTGAAGAAACTAATAAGGGCATGGAAAAATTATTCTGTAAAATCCTGGAAGAAAACAATCCAAATCTAGAAAAGCACTCACACATCCAGACCCAAGAAATACAAAAGATCTCAAATAGAATCAATCCAAGAAGATCTTCCCCAAGTCACATCTTAGTCAGACTGACAAAGACCACAGATAAAGACAAGATACTAAAATTGGCAAGAGAGAAATAACAAGTGACTTACAAAGGTCATCCCATCAGGCTAACACAGGACTTTTCAACGGAAACAATGCAAGCAAGAAAAGAATGGGAAGACATATTGAAAGTTTTAAGAGAGAAACAATTACCTTTTTGAAGACACACCTTCATGGCTCCTGCGAACTAGCCATTTTGGGGGAAACAGAAATGATGATTTCCCACTGATAATTCGGCCTCCAGCACACAAAACTC
>NW_006159853.1:98712-107549 GCF_000334495.1 Tupaia belangeri chinensis | reverse complement strand
TGAGCGCACGCACCCTATAGCAAAAACCTCTCAAAAAAAAAAAAAAGAAATGGAAAATTATTTGTTGATAACACATATGTTGATGTGCTTGATTGAGCCAATATACATAGTATTTGGGATGGAAAATTTATTTTGTATGCTGTAATGATGTATACTGAATTAATGTTAAAAAATAAATTTAAAGAAAAGAAAAGAAAAAGAGAGAGAAACAATTACAACCAAGACTATTATATCTAGCAAGACTATACTTCCCATGGGGAAAAAATCGATTAAAGTCTTTTCAGACAAACAAGACCTGAAAGAATTTGCCAGCACCACATCAGCTCTTCAAGAAACTCTGAAGAGAGTCTTGTTCCAAGAACACTAAGAATAAACAGCCACAAATAAGGGAATAGAAGACAACCAAGACCATGACCAACTTATAAGTAGGGATAAGTCTGGAAATATCAATAATACCATCAAATATTAATGGATTAAATTGTCCAATCAAGAGACACAGACTGGCTGAATGGAGAAAAGAAAAACAAAAAACAAACAAACAAACAAACAAAAACAAAAACAAACAAGGAACCCTCTATCTGTTGCCTACAAAAAATACATCTCATGGATAAAGACAAACATTGACTAAAAGTGAAGGGCTGGAAAAAGGTCTCCCAAGCAATTGGGAATCAAAAGTGTGCTGGACTTGCAATACTAATTTCTCACATAATAGTCTATAAAACAAAAACAGCCTAAAGAGACAAAGAACAGCATTATATTGTACTAAAAGGATCAATCCATCAAGAAGATATAATACTTATATATATTTATGCACCTAACACAGGAGCACCCAAATAAGGAAAGACTGTTAGATATAAAGGGAAAGGTAGACTGCAATACCCTAATTGTTGGAGACCTCAACACCCCACTATCACCTCTGGACAGACCATATAGAGAAAAAATAAGAAAAGAAATAAAGAATCAAATTATATCATAAATCAAATGAACTTAACAGATATTTATAAAAATTTCCAATCAAAACCCACAAGATACACGTTTTTTCTAACCCCCACATGAAACCTTTTTGAACATTGACCACATCATAGGGCAAAAAGCAAGTATCTACATATTCAAAGGCATAGAAACTATATCCAGCACCTTCTCTGACCATGAAGGAATTAAACTTGAGTTTATTTTCAAGAGAAATCCTTAAAAATACTCAAATACATAGAAAATAAATAACCTACACCTGAATGACTCCACAACTACTGAAGAAATAAAGACTGAAATCAAAAGATTCATGGAAGCCAATGACAATGAGGACACCTGATTCTTTGAAAAGATAAAATCAGTACACAACTAGTGAGACTTATTAAGAAGAAGAGAGAAAGGAACCAGGTGAATCAAATTTATAACAAAGCAGGCAATAAAACAACAGACATACTAGAAATAAAAACATGATTAGAGGATACTATGAACAACTATATACCCAGAAACAAGAAAATACGGATGAGATGGACAAATTCCTGGACACATATAATCTACCAAGATTGAGCCAAAGGGATATAGAAAGTCTGAATAGGCTCATCAGGGGCCAGGAGATTTTATAAGTGATAAATAATCTCCCAACGAAGAAAATCCCTGACCCTGATGGCTTCACTTCTGAATTCTACAATCTTTTCACAAAAGAGTCAATCCCCATTCTGCTCAAGTTATTTCTAAAGATCCAATAGGGTGAATCTCTCCCTAATTCATTATATCAAGTCACCATCATTCCTTATCCTTAAAAAATATAAGGACAAGACAAGGAAGGAAAATTATAGACTAATATCTCTGATGAATATAGATGCAAAGATTCTCAGCAAGTTAGTATCAAATCATATCCAACAACTTATAAAAAAAGATTATGCATCATGAACAAGTAGGCTTTAGTCCAGGAATGCAAGGTTGGTTCAACAGAAATGTAATACAAATATAAAACCAGAAATGTAATACACCATATAAATAGGAAGAAAGATAAAAACCATATAGTCACAGCCATTGATGCAGAAAAAGCATTTAATAAGATACAGCATCACTTCATGGTCAAGACTCTCAGCAAATTCAGCATAGAAGGGTCATTTCTCAACACAATAAAACCAATCTATGAAAAACCCATAGCAAACATCATCCTCAATGGAGAAAAGCTGAAAGCTTTTCCACTAAAAACCTGTACAAGACAAGGATACCCACTTTCTCCACTCCTTTTAAATATAGTACTAGAAGTCCTCGCCAACGCAATCAGAAAAGAGGAAAAAATAAAAGGCATTCAAATAGGAAAAGAAGAGGTGAAACTCTCTCTATTTGCAGATGATATGACTGTATACATAGAAGACCAAATGGTTTCCATAAAAAATTTTTGGGAAGTACTACATGAATACAGTAAAGTTGCAGGATACAAAATGAACATAAAAATTTCTATAGCATTTCTATATAAAAACAACAGGCAGACTGAGATAGAACTGAAAAAAGTTATTCCATTTACCATAGCCACAAAATGTATAAGATACTTAGAAATAAATGTAACCAAAGAAGTTAAAATCTTCACATGGAGGGACCAGCAGTTAGCATAATGGCTATGTCACTAGACTTTCACGTAGTCGACTGTGGTTCAAGACTGGACACGGTGACTTAAAACTTACACCGGGCATGTGTGCATGTGTGCCCAAGATCCCTAGAGGAGAATGGAGAAGGGATTGCTGCGTGGCCATTCCCTGGGGTGATTTCTTACTTTCTATCTCTCTGTCTCTGTCTCTGTTGGGCACATGTGCCCTATAGCAAAAACCTCTCCAAAAAAATAAAAATAAACAAAAAAACATCTTCACAAAGAAAGCTACAAGAAACTAAAAAGAGAAATTGAAAATGACACAAAAAACTGAAAAGACATCCCATGTTCCTAGATTAGAAGAATTAATATAATCAAAATGGCAATTCTACCCAAATTAATTTGGGTAATTAATTAATTAAAATATGTAGATTACCCAAATTAATCTACATATTTAATGTAATGCCAATTAAAGTACCAGACACATTCTTCACAGATATAGAAAAGACAATCTTAAAATTTTTCTGGAATCATAAAAGATCCAGTATTGCCAAAAGTAATTCTGCACAAGAAGAGTAGACTAGGCAGCATCTCACTCCCTGACCCAAAAATATACTACAAAGTCATGGTAATCAAAAAGCATGATACTGGTACAGAAACAGACATGTGGACCAATGGAACAGAATAGAATGCCCAGAAATAAATTCCCAAAAGTACAGTCAACTGATTTTTTGACAAAGGGTACAAGTCAGTCTAGTGGGAAAAAGGAAAGCCTCTTCAGCAAATGATGCTGGAAAAACTGGATTTCCACCTACAGAATGATGGATCTGAACCCCTACCTCTCACCTTTAACAACAATCAAGTCAAGTTGGATCAAAGATCTAAATATAAAACCTCAAATTATAAAACTGCTCCTGGAAAACACTGAGAAAATTCTGGGAGACATTGGGGTAGACAAAAACTTCTTAAGTAAGACCCCCAAAGTGCAGTTGATAATCCCCCAAATAGACAAATGTAATTACAACAGACTAAGAAGTTTCTGCATGGCAAAAGACACAGTAATTAGTGTGAATCCACAGCACTCAATATGGAAAAATATTTTTGTAAACTATCCATCAGATAAAGGACTTATAACCAAAATACACAGGGAACTCAAGCAGCTGTTCCAAAAGTAGATGATCAACCCTATTAAAAGATAGAATGAGTTGAAAAAAAACCCCTCTCTAAAGATGACATACAAATAGCCAAAAGGCATATGGAAAAATGCTCAACATCCCTCATTGTAAGGGAAATATAGATCAATAAAACAATGAGATACCACCTAACCCCAGCCAGAATGACTAAGATTTGAAAAACAAAAACCGATAAGTGCTGGTAGGGGTGTGGTGAAAGCGGAACCATCTTACACTGCTGGTGGGAATGTAAATTGGTCCAGCCACTTTGGAGAACAATTTGGAAATTCCTCAAAAATCTACAAAAAGAACTTCCATAAGCTCCAGCCATCCCACTGCTTGGTTTCTACCCAAAAGACAGATGAATTCTTAATAGGAAAAGTGTTTGCACATTGATGTTTATTTCAGCACTATTCATAATTGCTAAGATGCGGAATCAACCCAAATGCTCATGAACAGATGAATGGATTAAAAAACTGTGGCACTTATACTCAATGGAATACTATTCAGCCATAAAAAAACAACAAGACCCTGGCATTTGATTGAAAGTGGATGAATGTTGAAGATTTACTGCTGAGTGAAGTAAGCCAGGCTATGAAGAGGAGTCATTGTATGTCCCCACCTAATGTACACCAAGTGTAGGCACTCTATGAAGGATACTGATTGACTAAAGGATATAGATACATAGTAAGTGGATGTAAATAACAGATATAGTGTGTGTGAAAGAGTAGGGACTGAGGAAGATCATTTAGAAGTAAAATAGGGAGGTAAAGCATTAATAGGACAAAAAATATGGTTTTATCTGTTGAAGTACTTTTATAGTCTTGTCAGATGGACTAGGATGAAATGTTCACATATTAAAATAGTCTCTTTGTAAGCTAAATAATGTGATTGAATGCAAAAGAAAGAATAAAATAAGTAAAGATAAATAAATAAATAAAGACTTGACAAGGATGGAAAACTACAGACCAATAACTTAGATGAATATAGATGAAAAAAATCTCAAAAAGATGTGAGCAAATCATAAACAATAGCATTTTTTAAAGATTATAGATTACAGGGAACTATCAGTTAGCATAATGGCTATGTCGCTGGACTCCCACATAGTCGACCGCAGTTTGCTTCCCGGACCCGGTGGCTTAAACTCACGCTGGGCGCGTGTGCATGCGTGCCCAAGATCCTGAGAGGAGAATGGAAGAGAAGGGATTGCGGCGTGACCATCCCCCCGGGGGGTGATTTCTCACTTTCTGTCTCTATGTCTCTCTCTGTCTGTCTGGCGAGCACACGTGCCCTATAGCAAAAACCTCTCCAAAAAAAAAAAAGATTATAGATTATGAACAGGTAGGCTTTATTCTAGAAATGTTAGAGTGGTCCAACACATAAAATATCATAAACGTAATACATCATATTAACAGGAAGAATGATAAAAATCATATGATCATATCAACCAATTCAGAAACAGTGTCTTAGAAATTACAACATTTCTTCATGATTAAGACTCTTATCAAAATCGGCAGAGGAGGGACATTTCTCAACACATTAAACACCATCTAGGAAAAACCCATAGCTAACCTCATACCAAAATGTGAAAACCTGAATGGTTTTCCGCTAAAAACTGGTACAAGGCAGTTTTCCGCTTTGTCCACTCTTTCTCAATATAGCACCGTATATTCTAGCCAATGTATTTAGAAAAGAGAATAAAATAAAGGACATTCAATTAGGGGGGAAAAAAGGTTAAATTATCTCTACTTGCACATGACATGATTGTATACATAGAAGACCCAAAGCATCCATGAAAAAATTCCGGTAAGTAATAAATGAAAATAGTGAAGTAGCAGTACACAAAATCAAAATACAGGGACCACCAGATGGAATAATGACTATGTCGTTGGACTCCCATGTAGTTGACCGCAGTTCCAGTCCCAGACCCACTGGCTTAAACTCACACCAGGTGTGTGTGCGTGTGTACCCAAGATCCCGAGAGGAGAATGGAGAAGAAGGGATTGTGTTGCGGCCACCCCCCTGGGGGGTGATTTCTTGCTTTCTTTCTCTCTGTCTCTCTCTGTCTTTCTGGCAAGCACACATTTTTTAAAAAAAAAAAAAAAACTCTCAAAAATAATCAACATGCAAAAATCTATAGGGTTTCTTGATTTATTTTTTATTTTTAGAGAGATGTTTGCTTTAGGGCATACGTGCTTGCCAGAGAGAAAGATGGAGAGACAAAAGCAAGAAATCTCCCCTGAGGGGAGACCATCATACTGAAATTCCTACTCCTCCTCCTCTACTCTCCTCTTGGGGTTTTGGGCATGCATATATACACACACAGGGAATGAGTGTTAAGCCTCTGGGTCCAGGACTCAAACCATAAACAGCCATTTAGGAGTACAACAACATAACTATTATGTCATCTGTTGGTTCTAATCTATACTATTTCTATATAAAAACAAGCAGACCGAGGTAGAACTGAAGAAATTAATCCCATTTACCATAACCACAAAACGTATAAGATACATAAGAATAAATCTAACCAAAGTCAAACACCACTACTGGGAAAATTATGAAAACCTAAAAAGATATTGCAAATGATACAAAAAATGTGAAAGGACATACTATGATCCTAGATTGGAAGAATTAATATCACGAAAATGGTAATCATACCCAAAATAATCTGTGTACTTGACACAATAACAATAAAATTACCAAAGACATTCCTCACAGATCAAGAAAAGAAAATCATAGAAATTATCTGGAATCATAAAAACTCTATATTGCCAAAGCAATTTTGTGTAAGAAGAGTGGAGTAGGAGGGATAGTCAAGGGGCAGGCCTTTAGAAGAAGACTCCTCCATGACTCCTAAGAGCTAGTGATTTTGCGTGGCATGCAAGTGTGCAGCGTGATTTTTATTTTTTGCTTTTTTAAAAATATAATATATATATTTCTCTTCTTTTACTCTTTTTTCTTTTTCTTTTTTTATGTCTCTATTTTCTTTTTCTTTTATCTCATCACTCTTCTCCTCAATCTCCATTCTCAGTGTTTCTAGACAGATCTAAGGAAACCATAGCCAAACAACCAAATACTATTAGGGTTAGCATATTCCTCAATATCCACTGAATCTGCTTCACAAAGGGATAAAAAAAAGGAAGGCAAAGAGATTTCAAATCACCTGCTTCTGTGTGCTCCTGAATGCTCAGATTGAACTTCAAGAATTAGGAAGAAACACACCATCCATCAGATGACTAGAAGTCACCACAGGGCCACAAAAAAACGAGAAAGCAAGAAAATGCCTCTCCTCCCAGGGAAAAGAATAACTCCTCTTCATCCACAGACAGTTCAATGAAAATAGTGGAAATGTCTGATAAAGAATTTAGAACATTCATAATGATGAAACTAACAGAGATGGAAGAGAAGAGAGACAATGAACTGCAGAAGAGGCAGGAGAAAGGAGCTGACGAGTTCCAAGAGGTGAGGAAATTCTTGCAAGATCTAAAAGAGGAATTACACACTTTAAAAAAGAATCAAATGGAGGAATTCTGAGGCAGTAGTCCCAACCGCAGCTCCAGCCCCGGGACCCCCAAGCCAGAGACCCTTCTCTCTGTTA
Organism: Tupaia belangeri chinensis; assembly: GCF_000334495.1. Classification (NCBI taxonomy): domain Eukaryota; kingdom Metazoa; phylum Chordata; class Mammalia; order Scandentia; family Tupaiidae; genus Tupaia; species Tupaia belangeri. Next base: position 100,216 of record NW_006159853.1, on the reverse strand, counting down.
GCCAGGTACACTTTTTTTTTCCTCTCTCCTTCTCCTCTTCTTTCATTTGTAAATTTCTCTCTTCTCCTTACCACATAGGAACACCCTCAGCCCTACAGACACCCTACTCCCATCTTCCGACCCCTGGAGAAATAGATATAGTGTGTGTGAAAGAGGAGGGTCTGAGGAAGGACATCTGGGGGAGGGGCAGGGAGGCAAAGCATTAATGAAACAAAGAAGTGTGGTATTATCTGTTGAAGATATTTTGTATTTTATCAAAAGTACTAGGGAGAAATGTTCACCTGTTCAAATATCCATTTTGGAAGACAAATAATAATGTGATTGAATGTATGGAAGAAAATGAAATGGAAATTTTTTTTTAAATAAAAGAAAAAAAAAGGAATCAAATGGACCTGTTAGATATGAAGGCTATAATGCAGGAAGTCAAAATCTCCATTGAAAGTATTAAAAGAAGACTAGATCATACAGAAAATAGAATCTCAAGATGTAGAAGAAAAAATGGCTGACCTAGAAAAATTCACCACAAAGACTGAGAAAATTGCCCCCCAAAGTGAGAATAATATACGAGAAATAGTAGATACCATCAAACTTCCAAACATCCATAAAATTCGTATTCCAGAAGGTGAAGAGACTTATAAGGAAATTGATAATCTATTCCATGAAGTACTGCAAGAAAACTTCCCAAACTGAGAGAGGCACTGAAAAAATCCAATCCCAAGAAATACAAAGTACTCCAAATAGAGTCAACCCAGGAAGATCTTCTCCGAGACACATTATAGCCAGATTGACCAAAACCACAGACAAAGACAAGATACTGAGACTGGCAAGAGAGAAACAGCAAGTTACCTACAAAGGATATCCCATGAGGCTAGCTGCAGACCTCTTATCAGAAACAATGTGAGTGAGGAAAGAATGGGAAAATGTATTCAAAGTATTAAGGTAAAAGCAATTTCAACCAAGAATACTATACCCAGCAAGATTATCTTTCATATGGGAAGAAAAGACAAGAACATTCTCAGGTAAACAAAGCGTGAAAGAATTTACCAACACCAGACCAGATCTCCAAGAAGTTCTCAAGGGAGCACTTTACCAAGAAAATTAAATGCAGACACACAGAAATAAGAGTTCAAAAACTAATAAAATGGGCAAGGTAATCATAGGGACAAGTCTAGAGTTGAATATTATATCCCAGAATTTAATCGGGAAGATCAAACGACAACAGAAGATGGATTAAGTACATGAGACTGAACTGGTGAAATAGCATTTTATGACCTTTAACTAAAATATTGCTGATTTTCTTCTAGACTTTTTTGTCAGGTTTTAAGGATTTTTGTCCTGTTTTGAGCTGTTGATAAGTTCATGTACCTACTATTTGAACAGAATCCTAACCTGTTTCCAAGCTTTAAGTTTTAAGCAAATTTTCTTAGCATTTCTTTGATTTATTGAAGTTAAAACTGCTTTTCTTGAAATTACCAGCTGAACTTGCTATTGAAAGTAGTTAGAT
>NW_006159853.1:98267-98525 GCF_000334495.1 Tupaia belangeri chinensis | reverse complement strand
GCTTAGGGGACTAATGTAAATTAATTAATTTTTTAAAAAATTAAATTCAGAAAAAAAAGTTCATGGATATATGTGTAATGGGGAAACTATGTATGAATTTCAAAAGTTTTTATACCAGGGAACCAACAGTTAGCATAATGGCTATGTCGCTGGACTCCCACATAGTCGATCGTGGTTCGCGTCCTGGACCCGGTGGCTTAAAACTCACGCCGGGCGCGTGTGCATGCGTGCCCAAGATCCTGAGAGGAGAATGGAGGA
>NW_006159853.1:93616-98066 GCF_000334495.1 Tupaia belangeri chinensis | reverse complement strand
AAGAAAAGTGAAGAAGGAGGCATCTCACTCCTTGACCCCAAAATCTATTACAAAGTTATAATAATTTTTTAAAAACATGGTTTTGGTGCAAAAACAGGCATATGGATAAATGGAACAGAATAGCGATTCCAGAGATAAATCTTAAAATATACAGTAAACTTATTTTTACAAGGAGCAGCAGTCAACACAGTGGAAAAAAGAAAATCTCTGTAGCAAATGGTGCTGAAAAACCTGGGTATCCACCAGCAGAAAGAAAACTCTGGACCCCTATTTTTCACCATTAACAAAAACAATTCGAAGTGGATCAAAGACCTTTTTTTTCTTTTTCTTTTTTTTTTAAAGATGTTTTTGCTATAGGGTGCGTGTGATCATCAGACAGAGAGAGACAGAGAGATAGAAAGTGAGAAATCACCCCCCTGGGGGGATGGCCACGCTGCAATCCCCTCTCCTCCATTCTCCTCTCAGGATCTTGGGCATGCACAAACACGCGCCTGGCGTGAGTTTTAAGCCACCGGGTCTGGGACGCGAACCACAGTCTACTAAGTGGGAGTCCAGCAACATAGCCATTACACTAACTGCAAAACCTTAAACTATGAAACCACTGGTGGAAAAAACGGGGGAAACTCTGGAAAATATTGGGGTAGGCAAAGACTTCTTAAATAAGACTCCCAAAGCACAAGCAATAATCCCAAAAATAAACATGTGGAATTACATCAGATTAAGAAGTTTCTGCACAACAAAAAATATAGTAATTAGTGTGAACAGACAGCCCTCAAAATGGGAGAATATTTTTGGAAACTATGCCCCAGATAAGGCAGTGATAGTTAGAATACACAGGAAATCCAAGCAGTTTACACCCCTGAGAATGTTCAACTTAATTAAAAGATGAGAAAAGGAGCTGAACAAACAACTCTCTAAAGAAGACATATGAACAACCAATAAACATATGAAAACGTGCTCAACATCCCTCATCATACAGAAGATGCATATTAAAACCTCAATGAGATACCAGCTATACCATATCAGAATAGTGAAGAACTGAAAATGCAAAAATTAAGTGCTGGCAGGATTGTGGTGAAAGAAAATCTATCTTGCATTGCTTGTAGAAATGTAAATTGGTCCAACTACTGTGCAACACAATATGGAGGTTCCTCAAAGACCTACAAAAAGAATAACCATGGCCTTCCAGTAGCATCCCAGTTCAATCTCTCGGTCCCTGGCCACCTAGGGAAACTGAGGCAGTGGCCCCACTGCCCCCACCCACTTCCAAGCTCCCAAGTACAGGACTTCCCGTTCCCTAGAGAGGCACATGAATAGAGTACACCTCTTGAGACCACCTTGCTGAACACAACAGAAGAGAGACTTCCACATACATTAATTCACAGCTAAAGGGAAGCACTCTTGCTCCTAAGAGGTATTCAAAATTGAATACATCTCCCAATGACTAGAAGTAGAAGAAGAGTGTTAGGTCTGAATAAACCAGGAAATATGTCCCCATCAAAAAAACAGAGTATCTCCCCTCCATCTGTCCTAAAATCTGAGGATGTTACCAAAATGTCAGATAAAGAATCTAGAATGTTTATGGTGAATAAATTCTATGAGTTGGAACAGAAAAGAGACAACGAACTCCAGGAGATTAAGAAGTCCTTCCACGATATGAAAGAAGAAATGGACACCCTGAGAAAGAATCAGATGGAGCTATTAGGAGTCAAGTCTCTAATAGAGAAAATCAAAAACTCCCTTGAAAGTATTAAAAGTCGATTAGACCATGCTGAAGATCAAATCTCTGATGTTGAATATAAAACTTCTGACCAAGAAAAAACATCAAGATAGAGAAAATAATAACAACAACAACAAAAAAAACCATTAGGGTAATATACGAGAAATACTAGACTCCATTAGATGCCCAAACATCAGAATAATTTGCATCCCAGAAGGTGAAGAAACTAATAACGTCATGGAAAACCTGTTCATGAAATCCAGGAAGAAAATTTTCCAAGTCTAGAGAGGCACTCAACCATCCAGACACAAGAAATACAAAGGACCCCAAATAGACTCAACCCCAGAAGATCTTCCCCAAGGCACATCTTAGCAAGACTGTCCAAGACCACAGATAAAGACGTGATACTAAAACTGGCAAGAGAGAAAAGACAAGTGACTTACAAAGACCATCCCATCAGGCTAACATCGGACCTCTCAATGAAAACAATGCAAGCAAGGAAAGAATGGGAAGATGTATTGAAAGTGTTAAGAGAGAAACAATTTCAACAAAGAAGATTATATCTTGCAAGACTATCCTTTATATGGGAAAAACAGATTAAAATCTTCTCAAACAAAATCTGAAAGAATTTGCCAGCACCAGACCAGCTCTTCAAGAAACCCTGAAGAAAGTACTGTTCCAGGAAAACTAAAGAATTAACAGACAGAAACAAAGGAATAAAGGCAGCTAAGACAATGGCCAACTTAAAGGTCGGTACAGATCCAGTAACATCTATAATAACATTGAATGTGAATGAATTAAATTCACCAATCAAGAGACACAGACTAGCTGAATGGATAAAACAACGGAAACCCTCTGTCTGTTGCCTACAGGAAACCCACCTCATGGAGAAAGACATACATAGACTGAAAGCGAAGGGGTGGAAAAAGGTTTTCCATGCAAATGTGAATAAAAAAAGAGCTACACTTGTGATACTAATTTCTGACAAAATAGGCTTTAAAACAAAAACTGTTCAAAGAGACAAAGAAGGGCACTATATCGTAGTAAAAGGCTTTATAGATCAAAAAGATACAAGCCTTATAGATATCTATTCACCTAACACAGGAGACCCAAGTATTTGAAGGAAAGACTGTGAGATCTAAAAAGGGAGATAGACTGCAATACACTAATTGTTGGAGACCTCAACACTGCACTATCCCTCTGGACAGAACATCTAGACAAAAAATAGATAAAAAGATAAAGGATCTAAATGATACCATCAATCAAATGGACTTAACAGACATCTATAGAACTTTCCATCCAAAAACATGAAGATACACTTTTTTCTCACCCCCACAAGGAACCTCTTAAAAGATTGACCACATCACAGGGCACAAAGCAAGCCTCTACAGATTGAAAGACATAGAAACTATATCCAGCATCTTCTCTGACCATAACAAAACTTGAGTTTAATTTCAAGAGAAATTCTCAAAAATACTCAAATCCATGGAAACTAAATAACCTACTCATGAATGACTCCACAGCTACTGATGAAAAAGAGACTAAAATCAAAAGATTCATGGAAGCCAATGACAATGAGGAGATGAGTTTCCATAATCTTTGGGATACTGCTAAAGCAGTCATAAGAAGGAAGTTCATAGCAATTAGTGCACATAAGGGGAAGATGAAAAGAAGACAAATGGATCACCTAACACCATGTCTCAGAGAATTGGAAAAGCAACAGAAAAAAAAATCCAAAAAACTCCAGCAGAAAGGAAATAATAAAGATCCGAGCAAAAATAAATGAAATAGAAAATACACGTACTATACAGAAAATAAATAAAAGTAAAAACTGGTTCTTTGAAAGGATAAACGAACTTGATACACCACTAGCAAGACGTATTAAGAAGAAGCGAGAAAGGAACCAGATGAATCAAATCTTCAATAAAGTTGGTAATATAAAAACAGACATAGTAGAAATTAAAAACATCATTATAGGATACTTTGAACATCTATATGCTAAGAAACAAGACAATCTGGATGAGATGGACAAATTCCTGGACAAATACGTTCTACCAAGAATGAACCAGGAGGATATAGAAAGACTGAATAGGCTCATAACAAGCCAGGAGATTCAATCAGTAATAACCTCCCAACAAAGAAAAGCCCTGGCCGTGATGGATTCACCTCTGAATTGTACAAACCTTTCAAAGAAGAGTTAACCTCTATTCTGCTCAAGTTATTTTTAAAGATCCAAAAGGGGGAATTTCTCCCTAATTCATTCTATGAAGTCTCTATCACCTTTATCCTTAAAACAGATAAGGACAGGACAAGGAAGGAAAACTATAGACCAATATCTCTGATGAATATAGATGCAAAGAGTCTCAACAAGATACTAGAAAATCGTATCCAACAACTTATAAAAAAAAGAACATATACCATGATCAGGTAGGCTTTATTCCAGAAATGCAATGTTGGGTCAACATACGCAAAACCATAAATGTAATATATCATATCAACAGGAATAAAGATAAAAACAACATATGGTCATATCAATTGATGCAGAAAAAGCATTTGATAAGACGCAACATCCCTTCGTGATCGAGACTCTCAGCAAAATTGGCATAGAAGGGCCATTTCTCAACACAGTAAAAGCCACCTATAAAAAACCCATAGTAAACATGATCCTGAATGGAGAAAAGCTGAAAGCTTTCCCACTAAACACGGGAACAAGACAAGGATGCACACTTT
>NW_006159853.1:89582-91981 GCF_000334495.1 Tupaia belangeri chinensis | reverse complement strand
TATAGAGTTATAAAATTATACAAAATTATAAGACATATTTTGAACATTATCTTTAAAATTCAGTATTTTGAAATTTTGAAAGTTGTCTGTAAACTGTCAAGAATTATGGAGTATGAGCTAAAATTTTTTGCTATGTAAAGTAAATGTTTGTGGAAAAATGTAAAAATAAATAAATGAAAGAAAAAAGGAAAAAAAGAAAAACTTTGACACATAAACTCAGTGGAATACTATTCATCCATAAAATAAATAAATTAATTAATTAATTTTAAAAATTTTAAAAACCTGGCTTTTGACAGGAAGTGGATGAATATGGAAGACTTACTGCTGAGTGAAGCAAGCCATGCTATGAAGGAGAGGCATTGTATGTCCCCACTTAATATATACCGAGTGTCTGTACTCTATGACTGAAACTAATTGTCTAAAGGATATAGAAATGCAGTATATAGATGTAAATACCAGATATAGTGTCTGTAAAAGAGGAGGTTCTGAGGAAGGACATTTGGGGGAGGGACAGGGAGGCAAAGCATTAATGGCACAAAGAGGTGTGGTATTAGCTGTTGAAGATATTTCATAGTTTTATCAACAGTACTTGGGAGAAATGTTCACCTGTTGAAATATCTATTTTGTAAGACAATAATGTGATTGAATGTATGGAAGAAAATGAAATGAAAATAAAATAAAATGTAAAAAAATATAAATAAAACAAAAAAGAGAATAAATAAAATAAAATAAATTAAAAAATAAAAGTTAGCCAGGTAATATTATGAGTATAGAATATACAATCCACGATGAAGATAGCACAAATAATGGTATTAATAGCTAAACAAAATGATGTCTACAAGATACTTTAAGCAGTTCAATGTTGCTAGAACATAAAGTATATGACAGGCAGTAGCAAAAACAAAGTTTATGACATAAGTAGTTGAAATAAGAACAGACAGGCTCATGAAGGGCTTCACAGACCCTGGAAGTTGTTTAAACTTTATCTTTTCGGTGGCTTTTGAAGAGTTTTAAGTACCCAGAATATTTTGACCAGATATATATTTCAAAATTATTTTGGCTGTTAAGGAGGATGAAGTAGAGGAGCCAAGATGAGAGATAATGACATCAGGGAGGAGACTATCAAAGTAGTTCAGATCTGAAGTGATAAATGTTTTTTTTAAGGCAGTAGAATTAGAATGAAATTAATAGATTTGAAATATATTTAGGAGATTAAAAATCAGTGAGATTTTATAATAAATTTGGCTCAGGTAAGGAGAGAAGGTGACTCAAGGATGACTTTACAGTTTCTAGATTAGGTGTCTAGTGGGTAATGGCGCCACCAAGTAAAACCAGAAACTCAGAAGTAGTATCACGTGGGACTGGCAGGTGGTGTGGTGGTTAAGACGCTCAACTCCCACATTGCCAATCACGGTTCAAGTCCCAGACCTGGTGGTTTGCTTTCTCTCTCTCTCTCTCTCTCTCTCTCTCTCTCTCTCTCTCTCCCTCTCATCAAATTGAATAATACATAAATAAAATAATTTTAACAAAAACAAAGTAGCATCATATTTAAGGGGCAATATGTTATTAATAAGTTCCCCCTTGGACATGTTGGGTTTATCATGTCTATAGTATATCCAGTTGGCAGACAGCTTGACTTCTTCATTTGTAGCTTGGGGATAAGGATGAGTAATCCATGGACAGAATCCAGGGTCCCTAGAATACAAATAGTAGTTGAAAAATGGTGAGTAGGTAACTCAAGTAGATATATTAGATAATATTAGATAATCTTTGGAGACTTTTCCAGTTCTAAGATTAAGAATCCTTTATAATTAGTCTTCTATTGCACTTCCTTTGAATAAAATCACCTATGAAAGTGGAAGTGGTTAAGTTTTTAAGAAAGAACTGAATGGATTAAACATGACAGCTAAATAGATTATAAATGGGAGGCTATTCTAGATAGGAAAGGAGCATAAGGGGGAAAATATATTTAAGATTTTGGAAAAAGCTGAACTGTAAAGGCAGTCAGTTATTGCCACAGATGTAAAAAGCTCCAACCAGGCCATTTAGATCTTGGTTTTGATCCAGACAAACTGTCCCTACCATTGGCTTAGCTTGGCATAGTGACACCAGTTGCTGCTGCCTTGAAGCTCATGTCCAAGACTGCTAGTGCAGTGGCTTGAAAACTGCTTGGAAATCTGTGTACATTGCTTCTCTACTCTGTCGCCAAATTGAGGAAATTCACTTGAGTGGTTTTCAGAAACACTCTCTAGGAGAAATGTGAAGCAGGTTTCTAATCATGCTCTGCTTAAACATAAATTAATATCTTCTTTGTTCAGAATGACTACTGTCTCATCCTGCCAGAAACTCTACTGTATTCTCTAGGGTGTGCAACCTCTATTTATTACTTTTTTTTTTTT